>NC_142928.1:150532889-150587889 GCF_046866305.1 Octopus bimaculoides
CTTTTTTCACTTTTTAGAATTTTCAGAAAGTTTTTATGAATTTGTTTTCTATATGCAGGAATTCCTACGATTATAAAAAAAAATAAAAATAAATAAAAAATAAAAATAAAAAATTAGATGCCTTTCCCCATAAATCCTAAAAGATCTGCTCTTTTTTGACTTTCTTCTTTCAAAATCAAAGTTTAAAATACGGACAGTTTGAATTTTTTGCTTAAATCCCAGCAATGGACCACCCTTGAGTGCATCATCATTCTATTAAATGGGTTTATGGCGAGAAAAGATATTAAAAAACATCATTCCTTTACGTTCAATTGGTGTCTCAGATCGATGTGTTTACAACATTCAAGGTACCTTGGCTCTGAAGTACATTGATCACCCAAGAAGGTACAACTTAAATTGCGCAAACTTTAGCAGCGGAGGGGTATCCAAGAGTAATGACCTGGATGCGGCCCGCCACCCTGAGTGTCTAAGAAATTACGTAGAGGTGTGGTAGTGGTGGTGGTGGGTACTTTTCCTCTGAAGACCTCCTGTTGTTCACCTCTCCCTGTAGCTTCTTACGACCGCAACGAAACAAATATAAGTTGAAGGTTTTATCTTTATTTTATCAGTTAATTTACTCTGCATGTGTAGTTTGCATTTTACGGAGTTATACACAAAGACGCACACACATTCACACGCACCCGCACACATACGCGCACACATACAACCCACCCACCCCACACACATACGCACAAGTAATCCCTCTTTGTACATATTCCATGCCGTCATTTTGTTTTCACTAAAGGGGTCCTTCTCGTTTTTACATTTCAAATTAAATACGTTCAAAATATGTAAACATTTCTTGTTTTCGTTTTTATTTCTCATTGTTTCTTCTTCTTTTAATGCGGAAAACGATTATTTATTTTTCAAATCATCGTTATCACTTGGTTACATTTTCATTTCATCTAAATCACCATATTTTTCTATTTTCTGAGATATCAATTCACTTGAGTTTATTTAGTTGTGACACGTGTGTAAATCTTTTAGACATATCCTTCACGCTGTTTCGTTTTCCTTCTTTTTCCTCTCTACCCCCACCCCACCACCACCTTTTCTCACCATCTAAAACTTCCTCAAAATTAATGTGACAGAGTATTTGTTTTAAATCCTTGCTCTTTAACAAAACTATGGCTTTTGAAGTTATGTCGTTTCGTCTTCCTTTGTTTTTTACTTCTGTTATTTTTGTAGTTAAAGTAAAATGCGCGCGCGTACACAGTACACCCACCTATTGTTGTTGGCACTCCGTCGGTTACGATGACGAGGGTTCCAGCTGATCCGTTCGATGGAACAGCCTGCTCGTGAAATTAACGTGCAAGTGGCTGAGCAATCCACAGACACGTGTACCCTTAACGTAGTTCTCGGGGAGATTCAGCGTGACACAGAGTGTGAAAAGGCTGGCCCTTTGAAATACAGGTACAACTGAAACATGAAGAAAGAATGCGAGAAAGTTGTGGTGAAAGAGTACAGCAGGGTTCGTCACCACCCCCTGCCGGAGCCTCGTGGAACGTTAGGTGTTTTTGCTCAATAAACACTCACAACGCCCGGTCTTGGAATCGAAACTGCGATCCTACGACTGCGAGTCCGCTGCCATAACCACTGGGCCATTGCACCTCCACCACATCCACCTATGCACAAACATATATGTATGTATGTATGTATGTATGTGTGTGTATGTGTATGTCTGTGTGTTTGTGTCTTTATGCTAGTCCTCACCACTATTTTAAAACTGGTGTTGGTTTGTTTAAATCCCCGGTACTTTAACGGTTCGGAAGGTCTACCGACAGAATAAGTACTGGGCTTGGGGTCGATTCGTTCCGTTAAAACCCCTTAAAGTTGTGCATTTGCATGGCCGCACTCCAATGATTGAAACATTCCATGATAAATAATAAACATGTCTGTTAATAATGATCTAGCCATATATGCAATTCAGTTTATCGGTATAGCCATCCATAGAAATTGTTTCCCCAGAACTTTTCGTAAAAATAATCCTCTGAGTAAGAAAAAGAAGAAGAAGAAGAAGAAGAAGAAGAAGAAGAAGAAGAAGAAGAAGAAGAAGAAGAAAACAATGATGACGTCAGTGACAGTTACATTCTGGGAGAAATGTAGGGAGAAATGCATAAATACCTAAGAAAGAGAAAAAAAAGCATAGAATCCTCTTTATACGCGAGTTCTGGTGCTAGCAACACATCGCCGAAAACACTTGTAGCTCTTATTGATCCTTGGATGACTCCATACACCAAACTAATGTGATCAATGTAGTTGATGTCTAGTTTAATTTTCTTTTGGACTACAGCAATAGGCACTATCGTATTTTACGTAGTTGTTCAACCTGTTAGATAGATATACACAGGGGCCGGATCTTTTTCAAAGCGTACCCCTTTTATCTTAGAAAAAACGAGAGCACTTTAGATAACATAGCCTTCATTGTAATACATCTTGGAAAAAGACTGGATAATCACGGCTTGCTCAATAAGGACCGGTCTGGAGATAGCCACGACCAACTACAACAATGACACAACAACAGCAACTACTACTACTACTACTACTACTACTACTACTACTACTACTACTACTACTACTACTACTACAATATGTGTTGTAGCTCAGAAGGAAACTATTAATCCAATGATGTAGTGCAGTGATTCCCAACCTGGGATCCGCGGACCTCCGGTGGTTCGCAAAAGTAGTACTGGGAGTTCGTGAACTAAATTCAAAATTTCATATATATATATATATATATATATAAGGACCAACATATTGAAAGGGGTCCGTGAAAAAATTCATTTAAATAAAAGCGTTGGGAACCACTGGTGTAGTGTAATATCGACGTGAGGAAGACATAGGATGATTTGGAGGAGAGGAGAGACATATGTATCCAAAGCACTTGAATGGTTGGACTATAAACATATGCTAGTTCAGACTAGCAGTTACCGTTATAGTTACTGCGGGAGATGTATAGCGAGAGAACAGAGAGCGTCTGTGAAGCATTGATTGTTACGCTTCAGTTAGTGAATAGTTTCAGCTTTTCAGATATGTGAATGATACCTTAATATGGGAAACGGTTCAGTTTGTAGAGTGACAGTAACATATAAACGTTAAGCATTTTCTGGGTCTGAAGACGAAATCTAGCATTTGGGCTCTACTTTTTTTATATTACAATGTTACATTTTGGCGCAGATATAGCTGTGTGGTTAAGAAGGTCGCTTTGCAACCAGGTGGTTTCGGATTCAGTCTTACTCCACCGTATCTAGGGCAAGTGTCTTTTACTATAGACTCGAGCTGACCAATGTTTTGTGAGAGAATTCGGTAGACGGAAATTTTGTGAAACACACACACGCACAGACTCACAACAGACTTGACAACCGGTGTTGGTTTGTTTACGTCCTCGTAACGTATCGATTTGGCAACAAAAAAAATTATAGAATAAGCATCAGACTTAAAAATAAGTACTGGGTTCGCTCTGTTCGACGAAAACCCTTCAAGGAGTTTCTCCAGCATGGTCGCAGTGCAAAGACTGAAACAAGTAAAGGCTATACGACAAGAGATATCAAGTCACCGTGAGAGACAATAAAAGACTGAGGCTGAAGGTTAGGAGGATCAGTCGATGAGTACAACTGACTGTTAACTGCTCAGCCAATTATAAGCTAACTTAATGATCAAGTAACTCGGTTGATTGAGCACTCGAAATGTCAGCGTTGAAACCAATGGAGATCCATATACTTTACTATTTTATTAAAAATCTTCTTCCTTGCCTTCTTTTTAAGGGTAGGGGTGACACCAGTTACATGTTTCTTAAAGGATAAAGATCTTTTCCGAGTCACAAAGAGTCACGGGGCATATACTCTGCCCACTAGGAGGGACGACGGTCTGTCGATTGAGTACTCATTTATGGCAGCTGAGTGACCTGGAATAATATGAAATGAAATGTTTTGCTCAAGAGTACAACTCATTACACGGTCCAGGAATCGAAATCACAACCGTTACGACCATGAGTTCAACACCGTAAAGACTAAACCATACGTTTCCGCTACATGATTTTTTTACTAACTGAACATATTAAACAAAGGTGACAAATGGGTAGAATTGTTAGGATGTCGGATAAGAATTTATAGCAGTAATTTTCCGGCACTCTGCGTCCTGAGTTTAAAACCTACCGACGATTGTTAGAAAGTTGGATAAAGATTTCTTGCGTTATTTGTTCTGGCTCTCTGCACTCTGATTTTAAATCCCAACGTGTCTGTGTCTATAGAATAGCCAGTCACTAACGCGATCACTTACTTAATTTTCAACTAGTTCAGCTGACCGAACAACTAAATACGCATCGCCGAAATCGACGGAGGTTCATTTGTTTTACTTCCTATTTTATCCAGCCCTACATTCATTTTTAAGACAGGAGAGGTTGACAAGGTTTCCGTTTCTAGCAGGTCGAGCACCCGCATAGAGGATCACCTCTTTGGCTAGAAATAATTAGATTTATAACATGCAACTAAGATGAACAGTGAAACGATATACAGTAGACGAGAGTCCAAACAATAAATAATTCAGCACAAGAGAAGCACACATGTAGAAAACAACATAAGTACCACCATGACAACCACCACCATAAAATTAGCAAACCCAGCAGCAGTAGAAACAGCAGCAGCAACATCAGCAACATCAGCATCAATATCTTAACAATGACAGTAAGCAACTTGACAGAGAGGGAAATACTATATGCAACACTAATTATTTTCTTTTTTTCTTCTTTTATTTCTTTTTTTTTTTTGCTTCATATAGTTTATTGTTTACCAACACAGAAGCTATTGACAACAAATAACTTCCATATGTGTGTAAGAAAATCACACGCTTGTATATGCACATATGTGACAGTCTGTGAGGGCCTGTTGTGAGTATGATTGTATATATAAATATACACACACACACACACACACACACACACACACACACACACACACACACACACACACACACACATACATATATATATATATATATATATATATATATATATACACACACACACACACTGAAATACATGCAAGTATATCAATGTGTATGTGTGTGTATATATATATATGTATCCATGTATATATAAATGAGTATGTATGCATATCTATTTATCTATCTATCTATCTATCTATCTATCTATCTATCTATCTATCTATCTTTCTTTCTTTCTATCTATCACTGTGTGCATAGAAACAATCACATGTGTGCAGAATGTGAAAGTGCTTATGTAAATATATATATATATATATACATATACATATACATGTGCAGGTGTGTATGTGTGTGTATGTGTCTGAGCCTATGTGTGTATGAGTGTACGTGTTTGTTTAAAAATTCTAGTATATTTATACATTATTTTGGTTAGTGAGCTTGAAGAACCTCGTATGCACACACACACATACGCACACACACACACACACACACACACACAAAGATACATATACTGATATACATAATGCATGCACACTCACTCAAACATGTATATCTACATGTATACATGCATGTATGTAGGTATGTATGCATGTATGTATGTGTGTATGTATATACGTATGTGCGTAAGTACGTGTATATGCATACATACGTGCATGTAATTTTATTGCATGTGTATACCTATGTCACACAAATACATACTTACACATATACACACACACATGTATGTATGTATATATACATATATATACATATACATATGTGTATATATATAAATATAAATATATACATACATACATGTGTGTGTGTGTATATGTGTAAGTATGTATTTGTGTGACATATATATATATCCTGTATGTATATGTATATACATATTACATTTGATTCCAAAATGTAACTACATGTAGATTATTGGCGATTTTTTTCCTCCGTCTTCCTTTTCTTTTGTACTTTCCTCTGTCTCCTGTTTCTGAAGAAGAGCTTGGCTCGAAACGTAAAACAACCATTCTTTTCTTCCCCGAGCGTTTTATTAATATTTTGCATGTACCATGTCCTGGCGTTCTTGTGTTTTTTTCTCGTCTTTGTTTTTCCGATTTTTTTTTATTAACTACCTATGTGTGTGTATGCATGTATGTATGTGTATATATATATATATATATATATATATATATATATATATATATATATATATATATATATATATATATATATATGGTTTGGACGACCACTGCATATATATACATACGTACGTGCGTGCATGTATGTGTATACAGAAACGATATGCGTTTGTATGTCAATGTGTTTACTCCTATACAATCTATGCACAAAGAGAGCACTATTTATTCAAATACTTTCGGGTGAGTATGAATCGGGCTCTCAGTGACAAAGTTCTTGTGTTGGAATTCAGACAATAATAAATAGACAGAAGCAAATGCAGAACTTTTCAAATTCTTACATATTTTCAATGTTTTTATGTTGGAGCGAATTTGAAGAATTTGGGTTAACTTTCTTTGTTTATTCCTTGGAAATCCCAACTCTTCAAAGTTATTGCAAAAACACTATATTTTTTACGTAACCAAACACAGCAACAAGTACACTTACATACAAAGGCGTATCAGCGTACACACACGCACGCGTGAGCGCACAGGCACACACACACACACACACACACACACACACACACACACACACACACACACACACACACATCGCACAAACACAGACGTGCGCACACATATCTGTGTGTGAGTGTGTGTATATCTATCTATCTATCTATCTATCTATCTATGCTTCTCTCACCATATATATATATATATATATATATATATATATATATATATATGGTATGTATATGTATAGTGAACAACTGTACGCATTCCACGTAAGTTCAATGGCTTCTTTTATTATATATTATTTTTATTGACAGCGCACAACTGTCACCATTGTCTTCAGAATATGAAGGCAAGAAGATTTCTAAGTCCGTCCCCAACTAAATATGAAGAATTAATACGGAATTCTTTAATTTTTTTATACGTTTCAACCCAAAAACTGTGGCCATACTGAGGCACTACATATACGACAGGCTTGTTTCAGTTTCCTTCGACCAAATTCACTCACAAGGCTTTAGTCGGCCGAGGTTATAGTAGAAGACACTTGCCCAAGATGCTACGCAGTGAGACTGAACTCGGAACCATGTGATAGGGAAGCAAGGTTTTTTTACCACACAGCTATGTCTACGCCTAAAATATTTTTTATGAAACGGAGTAAACTAGAAATATGTTTGGTTATATATATATATATATATATATATATATATGTAGGGTGTTCACAAAGTCTGGGTACATGGGATTAACGCATACTTGAAGGAATTATTATTTTTTATATTTAATTGTTTATTTACTCCATGTACCCAGACTTTGTGGACACTCTCTCTCTATATATATATATATATATATATATATATATATATATATATATATACATAAGTGTATGTGTGTGTGTGCGTCTATCTATCTATCTATCTACATATTTATTGGGTCCGCAAATCCGAATGGAAGACCATCGTCGTGAGACAAGGTGTCTTTGGCATTTAAAACCTGTCGGAACCAATTCCATTCTTTGAACGGACAGCCAATTTCTTCCAGAGAGAAAGACAAGGAGAAAGAAGAATTCATTTCAGTACTTGTCTGGCGCTGAAGAAGAGACAGAAAGTCAAGAGCTCAAAGAGTCACAACATATACCACAACGTTCTAATGCTAGCATCAACTTGCCGCAAATTACACCCCCCCCCCCCCACACACACGTGTATATATCTGGGTGGGTGTTTTTGTGTCTGTGTTTATCTCCCACCACCGCTTTACAATAGGTGCTGGTGTGTTTACATCCCCGTAACTTAGAAGTTTGGTGAAAGAGACCGATGGAATAATTACAAGGTTTAAAAAAAGTTCGACTAAAAATCCTTCAAAGGCGGTGCCCCAGCATAGTCGCAGTCTAATGACTGAAACAAGTAAAAGATAAACACATACATACCTACATACATACACACGCACACACACGCACACATACAAACACACACACACACACACGCAATTGTCGTCCACACCGTTTTTTATACAAAAACCACTCACCACATTGATCGATCTGGGCTATTGTAGAAAAGTCCTTCATTTTCAGACTGTAAGATGTAATTTGAATGAAATTTGGCTGCTATTTCTACCAGGTTCGACATATACGTATATAATTGGTTTAATGAACGCCATTACATCACAAGTATGTATTTAAACCTGTCCTGTACCAAGTTCATGTAATACGATTTCTACATCTGTTTGTAATGATAGATTGCTGGTTGAATTATTAATTATTTGAAATCAATGGTGTTTCCATGTCCAAAACAGAACACTGAAAACAGACCAATCAGTGGTATTAATTTTTAACTTCCTATGCGTCAGTTACACAATATTGGATTTTTTTCAAGCTGATTTACTCCACATTCACACAAGCCTTTCTACTATAGGCACAAGGCCTGAAATTTGGGGGGACAGTGTGCTAATCGATTACATCGACTCCTACGCTCAATTGGTTTTATTTCATCGATCCTAGTTCTTAACTGGTTTTGTTTCTTCGACCCGAAAGGATGAAAGGCAAAGTCCACCTTGGCAGTCGACCCAGAACGCAAAGCCGGCGGAAATACTGTGAAGCATTTTTCTCGGGGCTGTAACGATACTCTCAGCTTGCTGTCCTCAGCATTCACGCAATGGTTTGTAATTGAGATACAAAACCAGAGATCTTGAGTGGAAAACTAGCTGAAACCATCGACTCCAGTATTTGATAGATACTTTATTTTAACAACTCCGAACTGATTAGAATCGAAGTTCGCCTCGGCGGGATTTGAACTCAGGATTTAAAGAAACTGAGCAACTACCGCAAGGTACTTTTTTTACGATGTTTTAACGATTTTGCCAGCTCACTGCTCACAACACTGGTATACTACAAACGAAAATTTCAAGTGCTCCTATAATCAATTCGATAATAAGAACAACACTGACTTAAAAAAAAAAAGTTACATACTGATATCTCTTTTGTAGTGTTAAAAAGAAAAAAGAAAAGAAGAAAAGGAAAAACTGAAATGTATATATGATACTTGTTACGTAGCGATGAATCTTTGTTTTGACACCATTTAGAAACATCGAATAAAAATATGATGATGATGATGATGACGATGATGATAAACTAAAAACCTCTTTTTGTGTTCCTCGTTTTCAGGTGTTGGACGGCCTGATAGGCAGACAAGTAAAGGCTAAGCTCTCGATCTGGTCTATGATAAAGAGAAAGTCACTGTTTAGATAACCATGTATGCATCACACCCAGCCCAAGGATTCGAACACGTGCCAACATCCATCAGTTAACTGGCTCCGCTATGTCGACTGATAATATTTCTTTATTTATTTTTGTTCTCTTATTCCTCAATCGGAATTCAACAGCCACTCCCATCCTTTTTATTCTCTTTTACAATTTTTTCAGTTCTTTCTTTCTTTCTTTCTTTCTTTCTTGCTCTCCCTTTCTCTCTCTTTCTCTCCCTCACCCTACTAAACTGCTATCATTAGGGCTATCTAGTTCAGTAGAGGGGGCAACATTACGGGCAAACAATATCTAGAGAACGCCATCTAGATTCCAGTACGTGAAAAGGCAACTGCCAACATTTCACCACCACCACCACCACCAACACCACCACCGCCAAGAATATCACCAATAACAACACTAGCATCTTCACCGCCACTGTCACCGCCATCACCAAGAACATCACCAATAACACTTCCACCACCACCACCACCACCACCACCACCACCACCACCATCACCACCACCACCGCCGCCGCCGCTATCACTATCGCCACCACCCTCACCACCACCATTGCTAGTATCACTATCATAATCAACACTACTATCGACATGATCAGCTAGTGCTATCAACACTATCATCTCCACCACCACCACCACCACCACTATTACAGCTCACCACCACCGCCACGAACATCATCAGCACCACCACTACCTCTACCACCAGCACCAGCACCACCGCCACCACCATTAAGTGTACCATCACGGAGTATTGTCTAACAAGTGAGGCGTGAATTCCCGGCATGACATGAATTTGATGGAACATACTTTGGATAAATGTTTCTGCTGATAGCAATTACCAGACACAGCTAATCCGATGTCACCGTGCCAAAGTAGATTAAGATGGATTATCATTCGTTTTTTCCCCCCTGTCTGTCGTCATCGTCATCGTTGCAATTGTTGTAGCTGTCTCTACCTTCTTCTTCTTCTTCTTCTTCTTCTTCTTCTTCTTCTTCTTCTTCTTCTTCTTCTTCTTCTTCTTCTTCTTCTTGTGTTTTGCCCTGGCACCGAAAGACAAAGACCTCGCCAAACCCCAATAAATTACTGATTAAATACAAGACAAAGATGACACAACATGGCGGCTGCAACACCACATCAACATTAGAATTAACAAAAGTAAACTTATTATAATCGAATATGATGATGATGATGATGATAATAATAATAATAATAATAATAATAATAATAATAATAATAATAATAATAACAACAACAACAACAACAACAACAACAACAACAACAACAACAACAACAACAACAATAATAATAATAATAATAATAATAATAATAATAATAATGATAATAATAATGATAATAATAATGATAATAACTTTTCTTTATCAGACGGAATATATACACAAATACCATATATACATAAACACATTTTTGTAGCACAGAAACACACAGACACTTACGCATGTTCATATACGCATTCATATTCTCTCTTTCTCTACAGTAATCCCTCGACTATCGCGGGTGTTTACGTTCCAAAACGCGAAGTAAAAACAGTACTGTACCGTATATATATATATATATATATATATATATATATATATATATATATATATATATATATATATATATTTAATTATATGTATTTCTTCTATCTTCATGAATAAAAATTCTTCGGATAGAATAAATGGGTTAATAGAAACCAATGTAGCAAAGAACACAAAATAACTGTGTTGTAGTTCCTGTTTTTAAGGCAGGAACTCCTGGAAATTTTGGGTATTTGAGTATATTTAAAAATTTAAGGAATGGAGAAAACGCATGTTATAATTGCATACTTTATTCCTACATATGTTTCAAAGGATTACAACCTATGTGATCCATAGGGATCTGTGATATTAAAATTGTAACCTTCTCTTCAGGGAATAATTTGTATATATTTATTTTATCATAAATGCAGAACAACACCACAGAAGAATCGACGTAATCTTAAATAATAAACCGCGATAGGTGAACCGCGATATGGCAAGGGATTATTACTGCATTCCACTCTTTGTTTCATTTTCTCTCATTTGCATTTCTCTGCGTGCGTACATGAAGGATGTTCGTTTGTTCGTACTTGTATGCGCATCTGTGTTTGTGTGGTTTTGCGTGAAATAAAAGCAAACATTTATAGCGATAACTTGCATATTTATTTTCAATACATCCTGGTAAATTCGAACTCAAATATGCTAATTGCTGTTGTGTAAATCACAATAGGACAACTTCTCCTTCTTACACAAATGTGTTCATAATACACTCGGCTCATTGGTGTAAGGGATTCCTGGACGCTGGTGTTTAGACATGTTGAAGCTCATTAGACAGAAGCATCCCCGGACCTTTATAGATTCGGTCAACCGACTAAAATTAGACGCAAATCTTCTCTATATTACAAGCTCTAACGTCTTTTGGATAATGAAGTTGCAGATAAACTATATCAGAATAACATTCAAGATAGTCACGGCTGGTATGACATTGATCATAGATGTTCTTGATCAGGGCTGACCTGGGTTTAAACAACAACGGCGACAACCAAAACAACGATAATATAGCTTTGAGAGAGATAGCGAAATATATATGAAGTCAGAAAAGAAAAGGGGGAACAGTAAGGTAGAAGGTGGGATGGCAGAGAGAGAGAGAGAGAGAGAGAGAGAGAGAGAGAGAGAGGGGGGTGAAGGAAGAGAGTGGAAGTGAGAGAGAGAAGACAGTGCATTCTGACATTTGAAATGTTAATTTGGAGGGGGAGACTAACGGATTTAAACCCTTTGCTTGATCTTTCTTTTGATAAGACCTTTGTTCTCTAAAGATTATACGTTATTTGAAGGGGGTGTTGCTCGATGAACAACACCGCAATGCCGCCCAAATATGCTGTAAAAAAAAAGAGCCGTTCGAACTTGTTCCACATGTCATGCATACTGAATTATCACAATTATGATTGCCCACTGACTCTATATGCGTATGTGCGTGAAAATATATAATGTGTGTGCATATGTATTTATATACATGTTTTACTATATATATCGATGTATCTATCTATATATATATATATATATATATATATATGTATGTATATATAGATGTACGCACATATATATACATACACACACATGTGTGTGTGTATATATATATATATATATATATATATATATATATATATATATATATATATATATATATACATATGTATATCTATATATCTATATCTATATCTATCTATCTATCTATCTATCTATCTATCTATCTATCTATCTATCTATCTATATATATATATATGTATGTATATATATATATTTATATGTATATGTATATAATGATATAAATAATATATAAACATATGCATATATCCATACATATATGTACATACCTACATCTACATGTATACATACATGGATATATGGGTATAGGACATCACAAAAAAGCGTTGTGTGTGTGCATGTGTGTATGAATGCGTGTATTATATAAATCCTTATTGGTCAACGAGGTTTACATACTTTTTGATGTACTCCCAAAGGTATTAAGCATCAGAAGCAGCAAAACCACACCCACAACTCCTACCACTATATCCTCAAGCATTACCAACACCACCAGTATAACAACAACAACAACAACAACAACAACAACAACAACAACAACAACAGTAGCTGCAGCAAAATGCCAAAGAAACTAGAAATATAGAATCTAGAAAAAAACAAAAAAAAATTCACAGCTTGGAATAGGAAAGGATGTAATCAAGCGAGACATGGTATGGCTTTTATCAAAGCCGATGATTTGCTTTGAGGATGTTCTGATGAAAGCAATGCATGCATAGTTAGTTCGGTTCCAGCAGTTGTACAGTTTTGTCTTTAAGAAAATATTGCCCATTGTAGCCTCTGTGAACCATTGGCGTTGATATTTGTAGCAATACTGTTTTATATTGCATTTGCACAGATCATGTCACATCGTGGTTGTATTACATCCTCTGAATTTGCATTAATTATAGAATTTTCATTGAAGAATTTTAGTGGAGTTCCACAGAATATTTGTATCCAATTCTACAGTTGTATATATGATATGTATCTGTGTACGTACGTACGTACGTACGTATGTATGTATGCATGTATATATGTATGTATGTATGTATGTATGTATGTATGTATGTATGTATGTATGTATGTGTGTATGTATGTTATCAATCAGTTTCATTTCTGTATTTCTTGTCCATAGAGAAAGAGCCGGACTCTAACATAAATTCAAGGCTCCTTCATTGGAACTTTTATCAACATCATCTAGGTATTTGTGCATATGTGTGTGTGTGTGTGTGTGTGCAGTATTTGGTGTTAGTGTATGCGCAGATTTGTATGTTTGTTTTATGGATGCGTTTTTATGTATATATTTTCATGTCTAGGCGTATGCATATGTGTATGTATGTATGTATGTATGTATGTATGTATGTATGTATGTATGTGTGCATCTACATGAAAATCTATATATCTATATATTTTATTCGCTACTGGTCTTAGTCAGAAGCTGAGGTCATACTGGAATACTGCCTTTAAATGATGGGACGCTATATATGTATATATATATATGCTTCCTTTCCGGAAGTAACAGGAGGTCTATATAGGAATGACGTCTTATTTTTTCTGGACAGAAGTAGTAAAGTACAGTTAGAAAGGCATAGGAAAAATTTCTTTAGACTTTTTAAAAATTTAAGACTTAACATTACTATAGGTAAAGATTATCGTAGAGTGAATTTTTTTGATGCTAGTTTCTGTCTTGATACTGGATTATTTGAACCATTTCATAAGCCAAATGATCATATTAAGTATATTAACGTAGCATCCAACCATCCACCTTCGATTATACGGGTATTGATTAGGAGTATTTCTACAAGAATTTCTATATTATCCGCTAATATTAAAATTTTCGAATCACATGCAACTTATTATCATGCTGTTCTAACTAGGGCTGGGTACCGTGAAAAGAATTCTTGTATACAAGAAGCAGGCATACACAACACTGGTGATTCCTCCAATTGTAATACACATTATACACCATTACAACATTACAGTTTGAGAACTCACTCAGAAAGAGAATACAGGCCAGGAAGAATTGGTCATGTCAATGAAGTACCAACGAAAACTCATAGACATACTCGACATAATAAACCAACTGCTTGTTCCAATCCTGTACAACACGCTCGATCAAATAAACCTACCAGATATAAGAAGCAGGATGTCATCTGGTTGAACCCGATTTTCGGTTCGCATGTTTCAACCAAGATCGCTGGAAAACTTTTTGCTGCTTTGGACAAATGCTTTCCTAAATCTAATCGGTATCATGCTAATTTTAATCGGCACACCATGAAGGTATCCCATGTCAACTCTGCTAATTTAGAGCAGCTTATGCATCACATAAACAGTAGCAAAATGCAGCAAAAGTTCAATAACCCACCTACTGGATCTAGTGAACATATGAATCTTAATATTAATCAAGGAGGTGCAAATCGCAATGATAAACATCAACTACGACCAAATTGTAGTAGCAGAAATACTTATGATACAGCTAACACGGTAACAGCGTAAGTAAATGGAGTCGGGACTGCCTTATACACAAATAAATACGATAAATGCTCATGCAGAGAAAAATCAAAATGTCTGTATGAGTACAAATCTTGTATATAAATGTATCATGCACACAAGGGGAGAGCCGTATGTTTACATTGAGCAGACGGCTGATTCATTTAAAACAATCAATAAGCGACATTCAACATCTTTGGCAGATTTTGTATGGCGACTGAAGGAGGATAAAATGAAGTACAGCATAACTTGGTCCATAGTAAGGCACGCTAAACCATGCAATATAATTTCCAGGAGATGCCGTCTCTGCTCCGGAGAATCCCTGTCTATTCTGTGGGCTAACGAGAAGATCATTAATTGAATTTCTGAAAGAATCTCGAGATGCCTACACACATATAAATACACTTTCACACATTGCAGAGGGAATGAATTTTGAGTAACCGTTAACATAATTTAATTTACTTTGAGGTATAGATGACTTGTTTACTTTTACCCCTCCCCCTATTCTTATAAACACCAAGTAGATATCTAACTTGCTTTGTGATCATGAGTGCATCAACACTCAGGTGTGCGTATGCTCACATTATCGCGGATGCTTGTACTCGCGCAATGCAGCTTGCCCGAGGGCGTTTATACATCCATATTTCTTAACAGTTATTTTAATACTTTTCTTACTGCATTGCGTGTTTGTTTCTCTTTTTTTCCATCCGTGATTTTATTTTTGATCTTCTATATAAATGAAGATATTTCCTCCGTATATATTTGTATGTGTGAAACGTTTTATAAAGAGCATATTTTCTACTGTCTGATATTGTTTCAAAGCGGACTAAAGTAAAATTGATTAGAGAAAAAAATTCAGTGAAAGTGAAATTCGGATTCGGCTCAAGCGAGGCTGTTTGGTTAAGAAGCTCACTTTTCAACATGTAGGGCACCTTGGCTAAGTGACGTCTACTATAGCCTCTGAGCCGTCCAAAACTTTGTGGGTGGATTTGGTAGACGGTGTTTGAAAGAAGCTCGTCGTATGTTCGTTGGCAGATGTTTTGGGGATTCGTTATTCTGAGTGGTCCTTCATGCTGGTAAAGTTCAGTGGTTTCATGGCTTATGGTGATTATTTATACTGATTTTGATTGATTTGGTTCCTAGATAATTTTATTAGGATTGGAAAAAGCTTAGGTTAATGGTTTCTAGTTTTGGGATGTTATGTATGTATGTTATGTATGTATGTATGTTTGTGTCCCTTAGTGTTTGCTATATTTGTTTCCCACCACCGCTTAACGACCGGTGCTAGTTTGTGTATGTTCTCGCAGTTCAGTGGATCCGTAAAAGCGACCGATAGAATAAGGACTAGGCTAAAATAAGTACTGTGGTTGATTTGCTCGTCCAAAGTCCTCAAGGCGGTGTCGAAGCGCTAAGTTACAGGGATGTCAACAAACCAAAATCTGTTGTCAGGCGACTGTGAAGAACAGGCACACGCACGCGCGCACACGCGCACACACACACACACACATACACACACACACACACACACACACACACACACACACACACACACACACAAATATACACACATTTGGGAACGCGAATATCGAGTAATAACTCACACTCGACTTGTGTGATTGTGTGTGCATACCCATGCGAGTGTGTGTGTGTGTGTTTTTGTGTGCGAATCATGCATGAGCATATATAAACAAACACATACACAGATACAAACACGCACGCACACTTACACAAGCATATATATATATATATATATATATGCGAGTAAAAATAAATACAAAAAAGGTGGGTTTTTTTTGTATGATTGTGTATAGAGGAATATATTATTTTGCTTAAAAGAGTTCCAACACTGTCTGTTTTTTATGTTTTATTTATATTCCTGCAGAACTAATGTGGGGTATAGAATATGGAATATACAATATATAATATGATATACAATATACAATATAAAATAAAATAAAATAAATATGGATGGCACCATGAAAGAAAGTATTGAATGTAGATGAAATATTGAGTGTTCAATATAAAGGATCAAATATATAAATATATAAATATAAATATATATATATAAAGGCGACTCGAGTTTCAGGGCTATTTCCCTTCGTCATGGCCGGTATATATATATACACACATATAGATTGATATATACATAAGAGGAATAGCCACTAAGGTAGATTCCTAGTACGCTAGAAGGTGCCAAATCGCCTTATCACGTAGAATATGTTCTCAAAAATTTTAGCAAACGCCAGAGTGTATGCGAGCAAGACAAATGAAAGGAAACAAAATAAAGCAATTAAGTTCATACCCTATGACTTCGCTATTAATGATTACTACTATAATTATCTTAGCTCATCAGTGAAGTCTTTGCGAGATACATAATCAACGGAACTAGATACAAAACGTCTCCACGACAGAGAATATACATATAAAGTTCCGCCTTTATATGCACGTTCTCTATCGTGGAGAGCCTTTATATACATGTTCTTTGTCGTGGACGAGCTACAGATCATTAATAGCGAAATCTTAAGGCATGGGGTTAATTGCTTTATTTTGTCTCTTTTCATTTGTCTTGCTCGCATACATTCTAGCGTTTGCTAAAATTTTTGAGAAACATATTTTTCGTGGTAAGGCGATTTGGCATCTTCTAGCATATAGGAATCAACCTTGGTGGCTGTTGCTCTTATTTATATATGTAATATAATTCATAGTCCGCGGACATTTTTTAATTATGCTAGCCACTGGTTTAAATTAATATAATTTAATAATATCAAGTTCTACCCACATAATTTAATTTTTAAATAGATTGATATATATTTCATATACATACATATATATGTGTGTGTGTGTGTGTGTGTGTGTATAGATTGATATATATTATATATACATACATATATATACATGCATATGTATGAGGTCTGATCAATAAGTATCCGGACTATTTTCATAGTAACAAGGCTAAAGCACGCTGAGAAAAGCCGCTTGGCACAGATTGACCGTGAACTCAGTTGTGTAAGCGCACAAAGCTTTAGCGTTCTAGCTCGCTTTTGCTGTGTAAAGCACTGCTTGGAAGGGACGTGTGTAGTGTGTGATCGTCGCATTGACCATGACAGAGAAAGTTGTTATGGCGATACCTGCTCAGAGGCCTACGCAAAGTTGCAGAAAGTGTATGGAGAGAAGTGTATGAGTCACATACAAGCCTACGAGTGGTTCAGACGGTTCCACGATGGCCGAAAAAATGTCGGCATTGACGAACGTTCTGGGGACCAGCAACCAGCAGAAAAGCGAAAAGCATCGTAGATGTCCGTGCAGCTGTGAGGGGAAATCGTCGAATCGCCATCTGTGAGTTATCAGAGGATGTGCAGGTTAGTTTCGGTTCAGTTCAATCTATTATCGCTGAAGATTTGGGTATGAGACGCGTGTCTGCCAAGTTTGTGCTAAAACTACTTTCTGCTGACCAAAAAGACACTCGAGTTTCATTTGCACAAGATATCTTTGATTGTGTCGAGAATGATGAAAACTTTTTGAAAACTTTGCGTAGGCCTCTGAGCAGGTATCACCGAGCTTTTGGCAAAATTTTATGCAAATTCTCTGCTTAACTTTCTCTGTCATAATCAATGATCACACGCTACACACCTTCCTTCCAAGCACAGCTATAAACAGCAAAAGTGAGCTAGAACGTGTAATCGTAGTGCGCATGCACAGCAGAGTTCAAGGTCAACCTGTGCCAAGTGACTTCATTTAGCGTGCTTTAGCTTTGTTACTATCGAAACACTTCGGATACTTATTGATCAGACCACATATATAATAGGTTTGGTTTTCTCTGTGTTCAGAACAGAAATATCTTATTTGATATTTGGACTCACACCAATCATAGGCTGGAATCACAGACGTTACCCAACCCTACCCGATGCATACCTTTTCAAGTACATGGTTCTATCGGAATTCTCATCTTACTTCTTATATATATATATATATAAATATATATATATATATATATATATATATATATATATATATATATATATACATACACACACACACACACACACACATATATATATATATGTATGTATGAATGTACTACACACACACACATGCTTATTCAAGCGTATACACACACATGCACACATATAAGCAAATGTATGGTATCAGTCTCTTAGTCTCAGTCTATGGTATCTACGGATAGTATTCAAGTGTGGTATGCATGCTTATAGTAAATGCATAGTATGATTGCGCGCGCGCGCGCGTATCCAGCGCTATATTTGTGGTTTTGGAACGTTTTGCTCTCTCGCAATAATTTTTCTCCTTAATTTCTACTTTTTACCAAACCGTTTTCTTTATGCTTCCCTGTCTACGCATACATACATACATACATACATACATACACACACACACACACACATACATACATACATGCATACATACATACATGCATTCATTCATTCATGTATACACACATGCACACACACACACACACACACACACACACACACACACGCAGGCACAAATAAATATCTATACAAATATATGTACACACATATATTAACAAATATGTATGTGTTATTTTATTATTGCATATTACCCCACCCCCACAAAAAAACCCCAAAAAGCAAACAAACGAAAAACGGAATGAGTAAATGATATAATTTAAGTAAAAACAAAATACTCAATGTATAGTAAATACAGAGCTAATGTACTATTTGCAAAAATAAACGAAGAAAATAAAGAACAACGACTCCTTGAAAACGAATTACATTTCTTTGTCTACAAATTTGACAGTGTGTGTGTATGTTATTTCTTTACTACCCACAAGGGGCTACACACAGAGGTGACAAACAAGGACAGACAAACGGATTAAGTCGATTATATCGACCCCAGTGCGTAACTGGTACTTATTTAATCGACCCCGAAAGGATGAAAGGCAAAGTCGACCTCGGCGGAATTTGAACTCAGAACGTAGCGGCAGACGAAATACCGCTAAGCATTTCGCCCGGCGTGGTAACGTGTGTGTGTATGTGTGTGCATGTATATGCATATATGTTTTTTCTCTTATCTTTCACATGCAGGAGAACCATCTCGTAGAGTTTAATCGAACAAATGCAGCACCCAATAAAATTCTTACATTTTAAGTCTTATAGTATCAATCTCTTTTGCTGAACTGTTATGCTACAGTGACGTGAGCAAACCAACACTAGTAGCCAAGCAGTGGGGGAGGGGCAAACACAAGCACATTGACACACACACACGCACACAGACATGCATACACACATAGACACATGTATATATATATATATATATATATATATATATATATATATATATATATATATATAATACAAATAATAAATGAGTATATGCATATATACGTACATGTACATACCTACATCTACATGTATATATAGGTGCATATCTGGGTACAGGACGTTGCAAAAAAAAACGTGGACAAAATGATAAACAGAGTACAGAAAACACACAGGCCACATAGAGAACATTTCCTTCATCAGCTGCCACCATTCTATAACTAAGCGTTTCGAAGAGATTCTTTCATTCTTTTACTTGTTTCAGTCATTTGACTTCGGTGATGCTGGAGCAAGCCTTTAGTCGACGAAATTGACCCCAGGCCTGGTACTTATCCAATCCGTCTATTTTGCCGAAACACTAAGTTTCGAGGATGTAAACACATCAACATCGGTTGTAAAGCAATGGTGGGGGACAAACACAGACACGCAAAGATATATATATATGCGACGGGCTTCTTTCAGTTTGTATCTACCAAATTCAATCACAAGACTTTGGTCGGCCCGAGGCTATAGTAGAAAATCTTTCACCCAAAGTGTCACTCAGTGAGGATGAACCAGGAACCATGTGGTTGGGAAGCAAGCATATATATACTGTTTTCTTCTTCAAATTCACTCACAAGCGATTGGTCAACCCGGGGCTATAGTAAAAGATACTTGCCCAAGGTGCTATGCAGTGGATCTGAACCCGGAACCACGTGGTTGGGAAGTAATGTGGCTTGTGTGTTTTCTGTACTCTGTTTATCATTTTGTCCACGTTTTTTTGCAACGTCCTGTACCCAGATATGTATCTATATATCTATATATATACATGTAGATGTAGGTATGTACATACATGTACGTATATATGCATATACTCATTTATTATTTGTATTATATATATATATATATACACAAGAGGCGGTCTTCCTCATTGTTTTCATCTTCTAGAAACACTCGCGCAGTGGGATTGAACCAGGAGAAACGTGGTTCTAAAGTGAGCTTCTGTAACTGAATAAAAAAAAAAAAAAAAATATATATATATATATATATATATATATATATATTAAAAAAGCGCGTATACTTTATAGTAGTGATCGTGTTTTCCGTCGCTGGACTCTTTGATCCACAAACTGGGTTTTGAATTGAACTAAGTAATATAAAGCCGCTTCATGGGATGCATTAACCTAAAAACTTTTGTTTTTACGTAAAAAAGCTGCGGCACAGTGTGTCAATTAGTTTGGATTTAACCTCTGTGTATAGCTTGTAAATTGTAAACATTCTTAAGAACAGCTAGAAGTTTTCAGGCAGTGATCTATCACAGGCATCAATGAAAATAACATAATATAATGTAAAACAATATCATAATTTTTATATTTATGTATGTGTGTGTGTGTGTCTGTGTGCGTGTGTGTCTGTGTGTGTACGTGTGTGTATTATTGCGTGATTTTTAATTCAGTAACGCTACAAAGCTATATTAG
The DNA here is from genome assembly GCF_046866305.1 of Octopus bimaculoides. NCBI lineage: Eukaryota > Metazoa > Mollusca > Cephalopoda > Octopoda > Octopodidae > Octopus > Octopus bimaculoides. Next base: position 150,554,564 of record NC_142928.1, read on the forward strand.
TTTAAAAAATGGTAATTAGAAGCAGAAGTAGTATTAATCCTCTCTACTATAGGTACAAGGTCTGAAATTTTAGGGGAGGGGGCCAGTCGATTAGTTCGACTCCAGTACATAACTGGTACTTAATTTATAGACCTCAAAAGGATGCAAGGCAAAGTCGACCTCGGCAGAATTTGAACTCAGAATGTAGCGGCAGACGAAATACCTATTTCTTTACAGCCCACAAGGGGCTACACATAGAGGGGACAAACAAGAACAGACAAACGGATTAAGTCGATTATATCAACGCCAGTGCGTAACTGGTACTTAATTTATCGACCCCGAAAGGATGAAAGGCAAAGTCGACCTCGGCGGAATTTGAACTCAGAACGCAGTGGCAGACGAAATACCGCTAAGCATTTCACCCGGTGTGCTAACGATCCTGCCAGCTCGCCGCATTAGAAGTTGTACTAATACCGAAAGGCAATCTTTATATCCAAATTAACGTGGTTGTTTTCTTAGAACATCGACTACTCAGGTATTCGACTAGAGAGGGCTCTTATAAAGAATCGTGGTGCATAAAAGTACACACACATACATACACACACACACACATACACTCGCGTACACACGTTGTTAGCTAATAAGAATCGCCTGCTATAGCCACCGGAACTGCTAGAACCCATGATTTCACCGTACTGCGTCTCTTCAGTGATAGTATCGCCCATGCAAAACTTTCTTTTATCAAACTCTCGAGTGGTTCCTATATGAAAATATATTTTGTTATATTTTTAGAATACATACGTACATATACACAAACGCATAAACATACATATGCATTCAAACATGTTTATATTCATACATACAAATATATATATGTAAGCGTGTGTGGGTCTGTGTGTGTATGTATGTTTGTATGTATGTATGTGTTTATGTATGTATGTAGTCAATTTAAACATGAACAAGCAAGAAAAAAAAACACGAAAAAACAATAAAAAACAACGTGAGTACGTGGAATAAGTGCAGTGTTATTGGACGCTCGGGAAAGGAAAGAAAGAGGATTTAACGTTTCGATCGGCGATCTTCGTCAGAATTATGGGAAAAGTCCAAAGAAGGGAAGACAGAGAAAGAAAATCGCCAACGATGCACACGCAGTCACATATTGGAAATGTATGTATGTATGTATGTATGTATGTATGTATGTGTGTGTGTGTATGTATGTATGTATGTATATAGTGTGTGTGAGAGGTGGGAAAGAGAAAAAGAGACAGAGACAGAGACAGGGAGATTGATGGGTAGACATATATCACTACATGCATTGTTATATGTACAATATATACATTTATTTATACATGCATAATTTTTTATGTATTCAATATATACACATATTTTAACACACACATACAAAACTCTTACACTCACGCATATCTACACATACAAGCACTTATATATAGTCATACATACAAAATCATGCAAATATACATTATGCGTACACACATATACACACATGCATATTCATGCCCCCCCTCTCTCCTTTTACATTCCTCTCACCGTTTATCTATTTATTATACTCTATCTGTTTCACTTGTTGCCTCTATGTGGTGTATGTACTCTATCAATTCGTGGAATGCTTCTATTCGCGGAATGTGTGTTATGTGAGCTGCTATATCTGTCTCACCAAGCTTTCTTTCTCCGCTTCGTAGCGTATTGTTTCAACCAACATTTTTTCTCCTTTCTATTTATCCCCATCTGTCGGTCATTCTGTCTTATTGTATCTTATTGTATCTATCTATCTATCTATCTATCTATCTATCTATCTATCTATCTATCTATCTATCTATCTATGTGTGTGTATATATCCAGTACACGCAACTGAGGCAGTATAAAGTTTTAATAGCCATATCTCTCTCTCTATACATATCCTATCCCACTTAATGTATACACATTGACGATATACCAGTTACATTAATATTTATCCTGGGTTAATAGTGTTACGACAGAGTTCCGTTAAAATCACAATAAACATCAGAAATCTGTCCTTTTAGTGGCTTGCAAGAACACCAACTGTATTGTAGGCTCATCAATGCCTACAATAGGCTCATTGTAGGCTCATCAATGCCGCGCACACGTAGCCAGTCAGATAAAATCTTTATTATGATCACTACGGATCGAACATAGATGAGGACAGCACAGGACAAACAATTACACAAAATGAATGAAATCGTACTTATTTACCATTTGATTTTGATTATTATGTACAATTTGATAATTAAAAATAATGAGAACTTGTAATAAAGTTGAGAACTTAAAACAGATCCGTCTTTTCTTCTTATTTTAAAAATAATACAGACTTTACATCCTCCAGCCGAGCAGCCTATACGGCCCAGCAGATCACTTTTTATTTCTTCGATGGTAAATTTGGGCAACTAGCACCCACCATTTTCATCACTTCCTTCCATCTTTGCTTGTATACTCTAGCTGACAGTATCCTCTTTTCCAGTCCCATCTTGCTTTTCAGATGATATCTGAAGTAACTTAGCAAACCGGGGCCGGATATATATTCTTGTTCTCCATATGCACTCTTTCAACACTGCTACCGTACAGAGAAAATAAGCCTCACGTTCCTTCGAGAGTCCAGATGTGACAGCACGTGTTCGACGTAAATCATCAAGCCAGAAAGCTTCTGATAATGGACAAAAGCGTGCTGGACAGTTTCACTGTCCAGCTCACATCTTGGACATGTCGGTGGCACTGCTATACCGTGCCTTGATAACTTCTCGTGAACAGGTAAAGCGTTCCTGTAACACTGCCTAGCCATAGATTTTTGGAAGTTATCCAAATACCCCGACCTGAAAGTTTTTCGGAACAGGTCGGTCAGTTGGTTCTCATCGAACCCCAGAGCACTTCCTAAGACGTCGTCATTTTTTCCTGCCACCAACCCTCTATAGAATACCAAGGTGGTATTCCCGCAGCCAGCCTTGCCCATCCTGTGGATCAGCCAGAGTGCCATAAAGTCAGATTACGCCTTTTAATGAGACCGGGTTTAAAACGTTGGAGACATCGTCGTCTGTGATACAGAAAACGTAAATAAAATATTCACTGATATGGCGAATAACTACACAGCTGAATAAAATGTGGTATGCACACTTAAGGCAATATTGAATTAAAATAGCGTTCTGTGTATCATACTTAATGCATACACACTATCGATAGGCCAATTACTGCAGTATTTGTCTTGAGATAACATCTCTTATGGACGTGCTTGTCCGAAATGCAACTTTCTATGTGCTTTGAGAAAGTATTCTCCACCACGCCCTGGGAGCCTACCGGCAAATTACACAGTCTATATACGTTAAGTATATGTAATTGATAATATCTAGCTGCCTCTATTCATATTTGAATGTAAGCCTCTATTTCATATTTGAATGTATTTATGTATATATATATATATGTGCACACACACACATCTACATACACATTGCGTGCACATTTGATATATTGTCTCGCTTGCTAAATTTTTTCTGAAATTTATCCTCTTCAGCTCTATGTATTAAACACATCATTCCTATTTTTTAAACATAGGTTATATTGACATCTAATATGATTCTTTTGTTTCTTCTCATTCAACCAGCGCTCGTTATTATTCTTAAGGTTTTCGCTGAATATTTAAAATATTTATAATATGGCGAACACAAAATTTACTATATTATAAACATTTGTCATAATCAACCGATCATTGACAATGACACTGACTACAAGATCGGCAAGAAAAAACACATACATACACATACAAACACACACGCACACACACGATACACACTCATACACACATATACACATACATATATGAACGCATATATGCATACAGAAATACATACACATTCACATATATATGGATATCCATAGAAACTTACAAACGCATACATACATTCATGCATTCATACATACACACATATACACACACACACACATATACACGTAGGTATATATGTACGTGTGCGCGTATGTGTGAGTCTGTTCCCGTATGAGTGCTTGTGTTATTTCTTTACTACCCACAAGGGGCTACACACAGAGGGGACAAACAAAGACAGACAAACGGATTAAGTCGATTATATCGACCCCAGTGCGTGACTGGTACTTATTTAATCGACCCAGAAAGGATGAAAGGCAAAGTCGACCTCGGCGGAATTTGAACTCAGAACGTAGCGGCAGACGAAATACCGCTAAGCATTTCGCCCGGCGTGCTAACGTTTCTGCCAGCTCGCCGTGTGTGTGTGTGTGTGTGTGTGTGTGTGTGTGTGTGTGTGTGTGTGTGTGTGTGTGTGTGTGTGTGTGTGTGTGTGTGTGTGTGTGTGTGTGTGTGTGCGCGCGCTGTTTGTGTGGTATAGGAATTGCTACTGAGAGAGCCACAGAAAATCAGCGTCGTATAATTTGAAAAGAAAAGGAGTGAGTGGAAATATATGGAAACAGAAATAAAAGAAAAGAAAGAAAGGAAAATAAGGCTGAAATATAGAAACTATGTACGTAGTGTTATGTTATGATGGAAAAGAGAAAGAAAAGGATGAGGGGAAACGAATGAAAGAAAGAAACGGAATGGCGATTAATTTATGATTACACAAACATATTAATACAATCTCATACATAAGTTCATGTCCACACACACACAAACACATACACACACACGCACACAAATACACACATACATATATTCATAGATGTATATGAAAATAGAAAATCGAAGGTGAGATAATAGAAAAAGCTAGGAAACACGGAATGTCTTAAATAACATTAGGGGACACGGGAAGCAAGATAATGCAACTGTCCCTCGGAATCCTTTAGTGCCTGCCACATAGATAACTAGGTATAATGGATTGGTTCCAGTCAACAACAGAAGTTTGGCGTGTCAGATGAGGAATTCGCGTCAATTTCGTGGTATAACTCCATAAAACTGAAGCATGGTAAAAATGGGGAGTTTGCGTATTGGCCAATATAGTTAACAGTAGTCTAGATCAGCAGTTACTAGATCCACAGGAGATGAGATGACATGGGATGAAATGTGCTTTGGTGCTACGTGGTGATGTATAGTTAGAGAAACCTCACCACGGGTAAGCAGGAGTCTGTTTCACCTCCTGTCTCTACGTGGAATTTATGCTTGCATGCCTATCGCTCTCTTTCTCTCTCTCTTTCTCTCGATTTCATCTTTACATATATTATATATTTAGCGTTTACTTGTTTCTGTCATTTGACTGCGGATATACTACGGAATCACCTTGAAAGGTTTTAGTCGAGGAAATCTACTTCAGGACTTATTCTTTGTAAGCTTAGTACTTATGCTCTCGGTTACTTTTGCCGAACCACTAAGTTACGGAGACGTAAACACACCAACGTCGGTTGTCAGGAACACAACTCATAAAGACACAAAGACACATAAATATATACATACATATACATACATACATACATATATATATATATATATATATATATATATATATATATATATATATACACACACATACATATGTACAAATATATATATATATATATATATATATATATATATATATATATACAGGTATACATACATATGTAAAAGATACAAGGAGTCTTTGCCAGGGTGACTCAGACCAATAAGTGTGCGCTCTAAGTGTTCAAATAGGCACGTGTGAATGACTGTTTAAGTTGTGGTTTTGTGACTATAATTCCAAAGCGGCTAGAAGCGGCTCCTCCTTGGGTCAGTAGGTATAAGTTAAAGTATAAAGGAGAGGCAAACAAATTGGTAATACTTGACAGGGACATTTAATTTAGTTTAGTTATATAATGGAACGTAGAGATAGTCTCGACAGCTGTTTCTGAGATATCCTAGCTATGGGAACATTGTGCAGAGCGAATACTCCATATGCTGAGTATAGCATCATCGAAGAGAGATAAATAGATGGAGATAAGTTAAACATATGTAGCAGTGGAATAAAAGTTCATCAATGAGAGTTGTTGTGGTTCTTTAAGTTCAGACTTGGAGGAGATATCCAAATTTTTGCTTCTCCTTTTTATATATACATATACATACACATGCAGTCTTAGGATGTCAGTAAGATCCTTGACCACCTGCGATACTTTCGTATCATCGGCGTAGCTGGTGCGTGTGGCTGACTCAGTGGCTGAGGGTATGTCCGAGAGAGCAACCACAAACAATAGTGGACCAAGCACTGTTCCCAGGGGGACTCCACTGAGGATTGGTGTCACTTCAGAGAGAGAGAGAGAGAGAGAGAGAGAGAGAGAGAGAGAGAGAGAGAGAGAGAGAGAGAGAGAGAGAGAGAGAGAGAGAGAGAGAGCACCATTTGTTGTGACAACCTGATTTTTGCCCCTTAGGAAATCATGCAGCCACTCTCCCAGTCTACCAGTGATACTGAGGTCACGCAATTTGTGACATATCATCCCATGATCGACTTGGTCAAACGCCTTGGCAAAGTCGAGATATATCACATCCACATTTGAATGGTTGAGCTGTTGTTTTATTACCCAGTCGAAGTGCTGTAATAGCTGTGTTAGGCATCTCCGTCCAGGACGGAAACCATGTTGCGTGTCTGTCAGCAAGACATTTTCTCTAATATCTATCTATCTATCTATCTATCTATCTATCTATCTATCTATCTATCTATCTATCTATCTATCTAAACAACTAGCCGAGGAACCCGGTAATAAATTACCGTTAATAAGATGTCTGTTTATAGCCATGACACATTTTTCGTCAAATTTTGGCATTTTTCAAAAAAATTAAAATCTATATTGACGAAAAAATGAGCAGTGTCTGGTAGCGAACCCGTGTCGTCGTCATGCTTGTGCATGTGCGTAACATAGCGAAATTTTACGCTTTGGGGCAGATTTCCTCAAATTGATTTCAGGACATCAATTTGTGTGCAAAATGCAAAATGCCTAGTGCGCAAAATGCCTAAATGAGAACTATAGTTGGAGAAGGTTATAACCTTCTCCAACTATAGTTCTCATATTCGGTTATAATGTCTTACGTTTAAGCTGGTTCCCATACATTTCCCTGATGAGAAGTTTACATTTTTAACATCGCCGATTCCTATGGATCGCATAAATTGTAATTCTTCGAAACATATGTCGGAAATTAAAGTATGCAATTAAAATATGCGTTTTACTCCATTCTTTAAATTTATATATACTCCAGGTGTAGTCCCACGGCGTTGCATCTTGGGCGAGTGTTTTTTGCTATAGCTTCGAACCAATAAAAACTCTGAAAGAAGCCCGTCGAGTATGTGTGCGTGTTTGTATGTATGTGTGTGTGTGTGTGTGTGTGTGTGTGTGTGTGAGAAAGAGTGTGTGTGTGTGTGTGTGCATGTGTATGTGTGTGTGTGTGCTTGTGTTTGTGTGTGAGTGTATGTGTATGTGTGTGTACTTCTGTAAATTCCAGTTATTGTGTCGATATTGTAAACTGCATGGAGCATATTTGGCCATGGGAACAACGTTAGCATTACATCTACACTTGGTGTCTACTATGCGAGTCTTCCTGGAAGAGTCTAATGGAATTTCAACTGAGAAATAGGCGGCCATCAGATATTTGCTAATGTTTCTGAGAACTCAACGGCCTGGAGTGATTGATATTTAATCCTATTTTAAGCACATCATTGCGTACCTACTTTCTTTACTTGTTTCCTATTTTCTTTGTTTGTTTGTTTGTTTGTTTGTTTGTTTGTTTGTTTCTTTCTTTCTTAATTTAGCTAAATTTACATGTTCGCTTATGACCGTCAGCACTATTAACTGAGTCTACATTACCTCGTCTGAAGAGATCCACCACCACCACCACTACCACCACAACAACAACCACGCCCACCACCACAACCACAACCACAACCACTACCAGAACTACCACCGCCACTACCAGCACCACCTTCAACACCACACCACACCACACCACCCACCACTTATAATTTTTGAAATCTGGTAAAATCGCTGGCAATGATGATGACGACGTCAACGATGATAATGATGATGACGATGATGATGAGGAGGACGAGGAGGATGAGGATGAGGATAATGATGATGGTAGCAACAATGTAGTTCTTCATGACAATGTTGAAGACGGCGATGATAAATAATAACAACGATGACGACGATTACGATGACGACGATGACGATGACGGCGACGATGATGACGACGATGATGATGACGATGATGATGATGATGACGATGATGATGACGACGACGACGATGATGACGATGATGATGACGATGATAATGTTGATGACGATGATGATGACGATGATGATGATGACGATGATGATGACGACGACGATAATGATGACGATGATGATGACGATGACGATGACGACGATTACGATGACGACGACGATGATGATGACGACGACGACAACGATAATGACGACGACTACGATGACGTCCACGACGACGGCGAGGTCTGAAAGATATCTTTTGGCTAACGAGATGTATCTTATGTCAAATGCAGGGCCGTTAGTTACCAGCTGTCATTAAGTTGCGATAATAGGTGGCGCCACCAAACGACCATTTTTTTTTTCTTTCTTTAATTTGTTTTTTAAGGGGTAGACGTTGATATGTGAAATGATGAAGTTGCGAGTCCAGACACGAAATGAAGCACTATGTAAGATACATAATGGTTAAAAAAAAAGAACAAACAAACAGAAAGAAACAACTACATAGAAACCCACAATAACACAACACACATGCATCAATCAAATCTGCCTTATCTCTTTCGCCATCAATCTAGACTCCGTTTTGTCTTATTTTATTCTGTTTTATTAAAAATAAGTTTTCTTCGCCCAATGTTTCTGACCCTTCAGATGTAACCTTGTAGTGAAATTTTGACTTGTAAGTCTGACTTCACTTATTTGCTTGGTGAAAGAAAGCGATGTAGAAGAACGTGAAGTTGAAAGTACAGCCATTACATACAAGCGTTGCGTTTTGTCTGTTGGACTATTGGCCGCTCTCATCTGATGATTTGGCACGGAGACAAGTGGTGCTCATTTATTTATTTATTTCTTTATTTCTTTATTTATTTATTTATTTATTCCAGAAGATATATTGCAGCATGATGTCGAGGCTTTTGATTTGAGTTTTTTTTTAACGAAAGTAAGGATGTCTGTCTGTATGTATATATGTATGTATGTACGCAGTAAACACACACACAGACACACACACACACACACACACACACATATATATATAACTATAGATTACCAATATATATATATATATATATATATATATATATATATATATATATATATATATATATATATATATATATATATAAACTGTAATTTTTGTATAATTATGTATTGTTAATATAACAATACATAAAGACGGGCTAGAGTTGAAGTGCTCAGCATGAGCTAGAATTCATCTTATAGTAAAAATAGATACATAAGGGTGGAAAACCACAGGAATAATACCCTATGTCCAACGCAAGATATAATATGTGTGTTTTATTTTTATTTATTGATTCTGGAAGGAATTGAACGCATATTATATCTTGCGTTGGACATATGGTATTATTCCTGTGGTTTTCCACCCTTATGTATCTATTTTTACTATAAGATATATAAGATATATATATATATATATATATATATATATATATATATCATATATACGAGTGGTGTATGAAAATTTTTGAGTCTTGAAGTCTTGTACCTTCATCAGAAGTCTTGTACCATGTTTTTTTTTTTTTTTTTGAAACTCAAGACTTTCATACACCTTTCATATACATATACTAGCTGAAGAGCCCGTCGTTGCCAGGCAATTTCTACAACAGAATGTCTTATATAAATTTTTGTTTATTCCATGTTCAGACCATGCCTTCCCCGACAGATAAGCCTCTTGATCAGAACAGATTTGTGCAATTTTTCGCCAAAACACTTTGTTGAGGATATTTTTTCCCTTTTAAAATTATTTACATGTCAGTTCGACTGTTTCACATGACTTTATTCATTAAACCTTGAGAAATTCTTACAACTCTGCTCGTCGTACTCAATACTTGTCGCTTGCATAACGCTGTTCTTGTCGTTCCTGAGATAAGTCACCCTCACTCTGTTACTACTTCTCCCTCCAACGAATACATTTTGCATCCTTATTATTTTATCATATAATTCGCCCAACCCTACTGTGGGGCACATTATAGATTTTTATTGAAATCCAATTTACCTATCATTGAACTGGATGTTAGTGTAAAATGTATCCAAAGTTTTGTGAATATTGGTTCGCTGGTTTAGGCAGTAAGATGGTAACAGACAGAAATTGCCATTTATATATGATATATCATTGTTGTTGCTGTTATTATTATTATTATTATTATTATTATTATTATTATTATTATTATTATTATTATTATTATTATCATTTTATGTTTGACTTTTGTTTTGCATTTGTACAAGTTGGATCCAAGTCTCACCCAGAGACCTCAAGAGACAACAAGTTAGAAGTTCATGTAGGTGTTATGCCTAGGGTACCATATATTTGGATTTGTACAGTTTTGTTCAAGTGAATGTTTAAGAAACCATAAGAAAATTATGTGTTTGCTTTAAAATTTGAGATCACATAGACAGTATTTTACGTAGGATATGGGCAGTTCCCATGAGCACTATCTTTTGAACTTCAGCCATTTTGGGGTTTCCTGGAATCTGATCTAGGTAGTAATCAGCCCGTTTCACTGTCATTCCCAGGGCACCTATGACAATAGGTATTGTTTTCGTCTTATTATTATTATTATTATTATTATTATTATTATTATTATTATTATTATTATTTAAAATAGTTTCATTCTGATCTATGCGACTTAAACATTCTGCTAGAAGTTCGTGAAACTTTAAGGCGAACGGAGTCGAATCAACTATTTTAAATGATAATAATGTAACTCCTGCTGAACGAGTTCAGTGTCTTTTCCTTTCGTTTCTCCACTCATTGATATATATATTCTTTTATTCTTTTACTTGTTTCAGTCATTTGACTACGGCCATACTGCGAAGACGACGGCATATGAGCGTTCAGCTTTTGCCAAATGACCTGCACAAATGATTTGTTTATAGGGATCGTGCCCGCACATTCACTCACTCCCTCCAAGAAATCGACGTTGTCTGAACAGGTGCACGGTGTACCACGTGTCAGGAGTAAAAATGATCGCAGATCGACGTGAGATGGAATGTTTTACTCAAGAACACAATGCATTACCTGGTCTAGGAATTGAAATCATGTTCGCTATATCGTGAGTGCAACACCCTAACATCGAGGTCATGCACCCCCATAAAATAACACACACACACACACACACACATATATATATATATATATATCACAGGAAATAGAGAATACAATTGACATATAAATTTATTAACATTATAATATGATTATACTATAAAAATATATATGATATAACAAATAATTAAAACAAATATATAACCTACAATTTGTTTCGATTCATCATAGCCCCTTGTGAATTTATAAAAAATCTACATTTATGTAGATTTATGAGACTATTTTACGATTTAACAGTTCTTGCATGAAATTTTTGTTTATTTTTTTGACAAATATTACCCTGACGAGATTCATATACATAAATGAGATTTTTTTATAAATTCACAAGTGGATATGAACCGAAATAAATTGTAAGATATGTATTTGTTTAATTATTTGTTATTTTATATCATATCATATTATATTATATCTTTTTATGGTATAACTGTATTATGTTATAATGTTAATAAATTTATATGTCAATTGTATTTCTCTATTTGCTTTAATATTTGGATATTGAAATTATACCATTTTCAGGTCTGATTTTTTCTCTATTATATTGTGGTATTTAATTGAAGAACCAGTGAAAATTGGATGTTTTCCATCCCTTTGAAGGAAATTGTTTATTTCTTAGATTGAATAATAATAATAATGATAATAATAATAATAATAATAATAATAATAATAATAATAATAATAATAATAATAATAATAATGTTGTGTCGACGCCCCCAGGCGAAGAAGTAGGATCTTCCAAGACATATAAATAGAGGTAGTCTGGCCATGGTAGGGGTGTTGAGTAGCAGTCGAGTAGCAGTTGTGTAGCGGTTGAGTAGAGAACATCCGAAGGTGCTAGATGGCAGTAGCTTGAGACATAACAGTGGCGACGAGGATTCGCAGCTCACGCAACCACTGTGTAGTATTGCGATATAGCAGTGGCGACGAGGTTTCTAATAGCACCAAAATGAAAGAGTTACTGGAAGCAGTAGTGAAACAACAAGAGCAGCAGTAGTAGCAACTACAGAAGTTAACAGAATTGTTACTGCAGGCGAGAAATAGTACAGAATCATTTTCAGCAGATGGTGTTGCAAATTCCATCGAAGAATTTCAGTACAACCCAGATGAAGGAACTACTTTTTTGGCATAATACAGACGATACGAAGATATATTCTGAGAGGAATGCAAGGGATGGTCTAGTAAAAGGAAGGTAAGACTCCTTTTGTCAAAGACAGTATCACTATATTTTAATACATTTCTGATAATCATTCTTTAACACAACAAAGGCTACAGAAAGCCTTACATTTTACTTTTGAAAATCTCTTTTTAAAAAATTGAAACCGGTCAAGTCAATAAACATATTTAAAAGACCTCTGCATTTTCAAATCCTCTTCCCCCCCCCACACACATACACACACACACACGCACACATTCACATATGCATACACTCATACCTGTTTGCCAGATTTTTAATTTAACAAATATGTTGTGCTTGTTGTCCATCAGGTTTAGTGGCAGTTTATTTTTGTTGCTGTTTAACTTTATATTAAACCTGATGACATATAGACTTATGATTTAAGGTATTCCAGTCATGATCATCCCATTTTATTTTCAGATGTAATATACCATCTTTGACTACGGTATCTAATGTATCCCTTTTTAAGGTGGTAGTGTGTGTTTTCTGGATGTTGTTTTTAGTGGCTCAAGCGAACATTCAGAGGCTCTTACTTAAGCGCTGTATTTATTTAGCTTATGGTAGAATTCAACGTGTACAAAAGCACTGTGTGAAACCCACCTGTAATGTATTAAATAGTTTGAGAAATATCTCATTTCTTAGATATAGATGGCAGTGAAGAGTAAATGCATCCTAAGCAACTATATATTTAAGTATATATAGATAACAAGGGGAAATTACACTATAACTAAAAGGTGCTTCATCTGTTTCCAGCGATGGTTTAAAATCTCCAATGAACCAACGGAGAAAAAGTGGATATTTCTTGTAGTATTATTATTATTTAACACATGCCCCGCCGCCTTTAAACATACACAATCTGTTCTTTGAGGATTCTTGCGTGATTTGTGAACAACCAATCAAAGTGAATATTAAAAGGAAGGCCTTTTTGTGAGCAAGGTAGTGTCACAGAGTGAGATATATTCGTACTTGCTTGCATAATAAAAAATTATTTATTCCTTTCCGGCGTGAGTGTGTGATAAGAAGCTTGCTTCTCAACTACATGGTTCCGTGATACTTTTGGCAAGTGTCTTCTACTATAGCCTCGAGCCGACCAAAACCTTGTGAGAGCATTAACAGTGTTTGTTCCAGTGCTGTAGTGTGCAAGTAATTTATTAATCAAACTATCTGGTAAGAATGCGTTGTTAACGCAACTCGGTCTAACTGGTTTGTTTAAAACCTTTGCGTATCTCGGAGATCAGGTAGTTTATCCAGGTTGACCCACTACTTCTCCGCATCGAGAGGTCATAACCCGATATTGTGGAAATGTAATTAGAATGTGGCAGGAAAAATCGCAAGACGGATTCTTCAAACCAAGCCAAGAGGCAGGAGACTATGGGAGAAGACCAAGAATAAGATAATTGCAATAACATCCATAGTTTCAGTTGGTCACGCTTGGAAATCCAACCGGAAAGTTGCTTCTGCTATGACCCTATGGAGGAAGTTTCTGAGGATTCTACTCCTGCGGACCTCCTTGGAAAGTGGACAGAGAAAATGGATGGATGAATGGAATGCAATTGCAAAGTTATCTCCCTGAAATATAAATGCTTACAATAGATAGTAGTTATATAAACTTTACAAATTTGAAGCAGTCGTCAGTTCTGACAACACCGAACACTTTATAAGGAAACGTTTTATGCATTGCTTTAAAATTCGTTTATCCTCTCCAAAATAGCGAATTGTAATCTCATAAGAAACAAAACTTCTAAATACCTTACGTTATCAAAAGACAAACAAAAACTAACGAGAGAGAACAGTAGGAGGAAAAAGGAGTTGGAGTGATAAACGACAGAGAAACGCAGATGATAGTTGTTAGCATCCAATAACTGTTAGTGCAGACGACATATATTGTTAGTACATTGTATTTTATGTTTTTTTAATACTTGTTTCACTCATTAGACTATAACCATGCTGAGGCATAGCTTTTATGGTTTTAGTTGAAGAAAGTGACCTAAACTACTTATTCTTATTTGCTTAAATATGAGTATAAGGGCTATGGCAACACCAGTACTGAAACATATATATATACATATATATATATATATATATATATATATATATATATATATATATATATATATATGTGTGTGTGTGTGTGTGTGTGTGTGTGTGTGTGTGTGTGTGTGTGTGTGTATGTAAAGGGTTATCTGTGCATCTCGAGCAGTAGTAATTAGTGTAAGGCAATGGACAAGATGTTGTAGTTAGAGCTCAAAGAAGACAAACCCAGTTTAAGCATGGTTCAAACTAAATGAAGAAGATGACGATGCGAGACAACTTCATTGTACTGAAATACTCTACTACTATGTTTTTAACAACAGGGCATGTGAATGGAAAAAAAAAGTGCACAACTTTTTCTACCAGGGATACCGAAATGTTACATCTTCATCTGTTTCCACTACATGATCCCGCTATCAGAAGTTTTAAAAATTTGCAAACTGTAAATGATAAAGTATTTGAAGCATTTCAAGAAACAGCAGATAAACACAATTCACTTCCTAATGATAAGAGTGGATGAGATGCCTAGAAGAAACTGCAGGTGTTGATATGCCATCTCAGTTGAGGAAATCTATGCAGCTATGTGTGAATTTAACATGCCAAATGATCTGTAAAACCTTATCAACAAGCATGAAAATACAGTCATTGAAAACTTTCAGCGAATATACTGCAGAGAGATTTCTATTAAAATATCTCCTGTAAGGAGTTAGATATGACATTGTTACATTTGCCAGTTCCAGTTAGTAATTATGCTCATCCAATATGTTGGGAGAATAATCCTGGATTGAAGAAATTAAATATTCTTAATTCCCGGTAGAATAATTATTGAGTAAAGCGTCTATGTCATCGATAATGACGAAATAACAGTTTTTCTTTTTAAACGAATCTGGTGAAATTCATATTCAAGCAGGGCCACGGTTCTTCTATTTGCTCCAACTAGAATAACCGCTGATTCTCTTAAGGAAGACTAGTTTGTGCAAAGTGGTTTTAAATTTGTAGTAGGAACATCAATGTCATCGATGAGAATATTATGTGATGGACCATAGCATATTTATGATGTATTTCGATATCGGAGAACAAGTATTTAATTATTGAATATTGAGAATTAGTTATAGGGTTTTAATTAACAATGCTGGGCTTCAAGATGACAATTCCTATACCATCAGGAATTATTGCCATTAAAGATAATATAGACCTAATTTACAGAAATTCAGTCAACAGTTGTAATGATGAGCGAATTGCTGAGTTATTCATAAAGAATATACATCCTATAAAACAGGGGGACACCGACACTCAACAATGACATTCTGCCGCTCATACAGGGTGTAACAAAAGAATATAAAAGTAATGATTCTGTTTCGATTGATGATGATGTTTAGGCGGCTCAAGATATTCTGGTGGGAATTTTAAACGAAGCCCATCTGGAATGTTTGCTCATATTTTGAAAGTGAAAGCGATGTCAACACGTAAAGTGAATTCACGAAACGGCTTACTAAATGGTACTGGGGTGCTCTTTAAAGAAATTCTCACTCGCTTTATTCATGCTGAAATATTAACAGGCAGCATTGTAGGCTATGATGATCGGGTTACTTTAAAGCTTGGTCTGCTGCCACCTAAAAATCGACAACACACACACACACACACACACACACACACACACACACACACACACACACATGCAAGGCAGCGAGCTGGCAGAAACGTTAGCACGCCGGGCGAAATGCTTAGCGGTATTTCGTCTGCCGCTACGTCCTGAATTCAAATTCCGCTGAGGTCGACTTTGCCTTTCATCCTTTCGGGGTCGATTAAATAAGTACCAGTTACGCACTGGGGTCGATATGATCGACTTAATCCGTTTGTCTGCCCTTGTTTGTCCCCTCTGTGTGTAACCCCTTGTGGGTAGTTAAGAAATAGCACACACACACACACACACACACATACACACTCACACAGACGCACGCATACATACACACACACAAAACAACAGTAATTGTCAATGTTGTACATGGCATTGGCCACTTGTTTTTTTTTTTTAGGGGCTATTTATCTGTTATTTTTAGCAGATTGCTCGACCATGGAAAGGCTTTCTTTCATTTGGGGAACACAGGTCGAGACTGAGCATAACATTAACTATATCTGATAATGAAAATATTATCAAACACTAATTAGTAACAGAATATCTTATCAAGTCAAACGGTTAGAAAAGCGGGCAGTTGAAAACGGTAGATATTCAGAAATTGCAGACTTAGCATTTCGCTCTATAACTGAGATTTTCGTATCACATGAGTTTCTGTCTAATTGGAGATATTTATCTTTTGTCAATCAAACATGCAGTTCAAAGTTCAGACGATTTTCAGTTCCTTTAAAAAACTGTATTTCGAGATTTTTTTTGTCTTATTTACGGCAACACACTTTTTCTTTCTCTCTCTCTCTCTCTCTCTCTCTCTCTCTCTCTCTCTCTCTCTCTCTCTTTCTCTTTCTCTCCCTCGTTTAAATATACGAAGGGGTGCTGAAAAGTTCCAAGTTTTAAGGGTATCGCGAAAGGCCTGGTTGTGCGTAATACGAGAGAAGTAGTCGCGGTAATTACATACAGAAAATAGGTATTGGTATCCTTTGCCTTGTAGAACTTATACGAAGTTTTATCGAAAAGTTCCTGGCTTTGGGTAAAAGAAAACACAGGAGGATCAGTCGATTATGATTTTATCCAATATATTCTCCTCTCAGAGGAACTTTTCAGCACCCCTTCGTATATTTAAGCGAGGGAGAGAAAGAGAAAGAGAGAGAGAGAGAGAGAGAGAGAGAGAGAGAGAGAGAGAGAGAGAGAAAGAATGGCAGTACAGTAATCCCTCGACTATCACGGATGTTCCGTTCCAAACACCACCGCGATAGGTGAAGATCCGCGAAGTGGAAACAGTACTGTACTGCATATTTCTTTTTAGTATTTTTATAATTTGTATATATTTAGTTTATCATAAATGCAAAACACCACCACAGAGGAATCGACGTAAGCTTAAATAATAAACCGCGATAGGTGAACCGCGATAGGTGAACCGCGATAGGTGAACCGCGATAGGTGAACCACGATATGGCGAGGGATTACCATATAGCAGTATGGATAAGGATTTCGTTTTGTAAAGAAGAGGTCCTGGGTTCAATCTCACTGCACAATATCTTAGTCGAATGTCATCATCAGTAGCCTCGGATCGATTAATACCATGCCAGTGAAAGTGGGTTGGTGGAAACTGTACGGAAGCTCATCGAAAAGACTGTAATTGTAATTCCAGAAATGTTCTACCTTATCACTCATTGTGACACGTTGATTGTATCTGCGAATTATGAGCACACATGTATAAGAAATGCTTAGCCACTTGCACCTTGATTGAATGAGCAAGTAATTCAGTTGACCAAACAATTAAATCCTTGTAAAAGATTATTACCCAACCTGAAATACGTACTAGGGTAGATTTAACTGACTAAAATATTCAAGGTAATGCACCATCATAACCGCAGTTCATTGACTGAAACAAGTAAAACAATGAACTTGTACTCCGTCGGTTACGTCGACGAGTTTTCCTGTTGATCCAATCAACGGAACAGCCTGTTCGTTAAAATTAGTACTTTTAGGTGCTAATGGCTGAGTGCTCCACAGACATGCGCACCTTTAACATATTTCTCGGGGAATTTCAGCGTGAAACAGAATGTGGCCCTTTGGATTACAGGTACAACTCCTTTTTGCCCGTTGAGTGGACTGGAGCATCATGAAGTAGTGTCTTGCTCAAGGACGTAATACGCCGCCGAGGATCGAATTCAAGATCCTTAACCAAACACCCCAGCCACTAACTCACACGCCTCCATGAAACAAGTAAAGATATAAAAGTATTTAATAAAAGATTATAGAAGAGACGAACGAAATTATGTGACATTACTTTTCTGATATCCTTTGCTCATGTAACTCAAGCAAGCAAACCCCAATCACAAAATCCGTGCAAGAGTTCATTTGATGGGCTACGGCACTCGACAAATATTATTACTCTCACTATAAAAATTACTTTTCTATGTTTTGATTATAAATTTATATCTATTTAAAAACAAAAAGAAATTTTGCTTCCAAAGAAAAACTTATTGGCTTCTATCATCTGAACCCAAATATTAACTGTTTTATGTACATTTATGACTTGAATAAAAGAACTTGTATCTGCTGTATAAAACTTTGTTGTTAGAATTTACATATTAATAAAAGTATGAATTCAAATGTTAAATTTTTATTTAACTCGACGTTTAATACACATGTTTGCAGTCAATAGAAAGTGATGTTAATTAAGAGAGAATGACCCAACAAATTCTGCAATGTTTGACAAGCGTACCAAAGAACTTCGGAAGTTCTTTTTTCTTCTTTTCTGACTCTTGCAAAATGTACTATTTCTCTTCTCTATTTCTTTCATGTTTTTTTTTCTCACTTCATATCGCTCTTTGAACACACACACACACACACACACACACACACACACACACACACACACACACACACACACACCCATCCACCCACCCACCCACCCACCCACCCACACACACATGCACACACACACACATGCACACACACACACACACACACACACATACACACACATGCACACGCATGAACGCGCGCGCCCAGATACTTATACACACACGCATAGAGGAGCGAAAAAATTGTACACAAATACGCGTTTATACACACGACCACATAAATACATCCGTAGACACAATCATCCGTACACACGTAGGAAGATTGCACGAAAGACACTCATATATATACACTGAAAGTTTGCACGAAAATGTTGGAAAACAGGCTGCACTAATCTACATTGCAAACTATCGTGGGGTAAAATAGTCACAGGCTTAGGGTCGTAAGAAAGCAATAACTATAATAGGTTCGCAGCTATTGCAGTCTGGCGGCTGTAGTAAGATGGAGTTTAAATTGAGAGATTTTTATTATTGGTATATTCACAGGTGTAGTAGTTTAGAAATGAAGCATCGAGCTTTGTCTTTAGTCATTTTGCTTTGAGTTATGAATCTTGTTGCAAACGCTGAATCATATTGTAAAGATTTGAACCTTCGAATTTTTACCACATCTTTAATAGTACCATTCATTAATACCTCCTCGCCTACTTTTGCTATATGTATAGATATGTGCAAGTGCATTGTAATGTTCATTGACTAGAAATTTAAAAAAAACTTGTAATAAGTAAGCAAAAATAAACAAATACATTCTATGCATATATTTCTTCATTCTTAATTCTTTATTTCCTTAATTTTAGATTAAAACTCTTAATCCTACCAAATATTATGGTTATCTCTCCTGTAAAACTGTAAGCTAGGATACTCCATGTATTTTTGCTAAAATTATTAATATTGTTGTTGTTGTTTTGCTTCAGTTCAGGTTTGATAGAAGAGATGTGTTCGAACCTGGAAAATTCCATCGTTTTGCACATCAGAGTCTACATCGTTTAGCGGTTGTTTATTTAAGGTAATAAGGTGAGATTTGAGGAAGATTTGGTTACTGCTTCTATACGTGAAGATAATTCTGTTGACCACCCATTTCTCGAGTATGTCACTCGTGTCCTATAATACAAAATTCAGGAAATATATCGTGAGCTAACAGTAGATCTTATAATATAAGTCTTTTGAAATTTGCGATCGAAATAGAATGAAATTCAAAGATTTCTAATTCCCGTTATGACAATTAAACAAAACTTTTGTGGAATTTACTCCGAGTTACCTAACTCCAATTTAGCTGAAGCTTGAAATATATTTTTATCTAATATTTTCTTCATCATTTATATTTTTGTCGCTTGGTTTGATCTGTAGGAATGGTCTGCGTCACATGGCCTTGACAGGCCTTCTGAGACAGGTGAGATTAACGCAGATGTTTCTTTTGAACAGATGTGATTCGTCTCAGTTTTTGTTTGCGTATTTCTGAGATATCACTTGCTAGAAATAGCTAGTGAATATTTCTCTAATAACAATATGGTGTTTTAAAAATGGACAAATGAATATAATTGGTAGTGATTTTCAAAGTAATCGTTGAAGATCATAGTTGAAAAGTCTGTCATTATAGATGTGTTCAAGCAGGATAGACTTGGAGCTAATCAACAACATATTTTTCAGTTTTTTGTATTTTCTGTTTCAAACATAATTAATTGAACTATTTCTATTCGGCTCTTATTGCATCATCATAGTTTTGTTTCCAGTAAACTTACAATATAGTAATTGTCTCATATTTAGAAACTCTTATCTTCTCAGATTCGAAATATGATTAACATTAATGATATTTTTCTTCTCGGTAGGAGTGTAATTTTAAATGATTAAAAATCATTTTGGGCTCATTACACTATATTAACCTGCATTTAACTACATCTTCTTTTGGCACAAAGCATCCCTTGTACATTTTCCCATGTCAGTATGACGAGGGTTGTGCGTTTGTCACTGAAAAAATAAAATAAAGCGAGGCAACGACACAACCTCAACATGTTCGCTTAACCTGTTAAAAATTGCCGGTAAATCTTCTTCATATCAGCCCTGTTTACATGAAAAAAAGTAGGATGTATTGAATAATGTAGACCGGGGTATATGATAGTTAGAAAAATGGTGTAATATTCACAAATGGAATACCTTTTCATCGATCACATATAATCTGTGATTAAACAGCAACAATAACAATTAACTCGACAATAGCAACCCTTTACTTTCTTATCTGCTCTATATATTACAATGAGTAGCTTCAGAGGTAAGCTATAATGTATTCTGACTCTATCATCAAATTTCAAATTGGGAATAATTCAAGTGAACAATAGCAAAAGGTACTTATTAGTGTAAAAGATTACGAAGATATGGAGGAAAAAAAAAGAAGAATGTGGTCGATGCATTTGAGAAGTCCTTCGATGTGCGTCTTTTACGACAAAATAAAGACAAGATGAGGATATAGTCAACTAAATGACCGATTCCGTATAACGATCAATGTCGAAAAACTGAAACGAGGAAGAGAGTAAATGTATAATATCATGTAGATGTATATGTGAGTATGCATATATATATATATATATATATATATATATATATATGTATGCATGTATGTATATATATATATATAAACGTGTGTGTGTGTGTGTGTGTGTGTGTGTGTGTGTGTGTATAAGAAGGGATGACAACTAAGTGGACATCCTATATGCTAGAAAGAGGTCATCAACGACCCAACCACAAAGAAAAATAATGTTCTTCAGAAAAATTTCGCAAAACACCAGAGCATAAGCGGGCAAGACAAAATGCGAAATATACAGAATAAAGAATTAATTGTGTACCGGTTTCGAACATTAACGTTTTACTTATGTAACAACATCCGTGTTCTCATCAGCACGATCGTTCTAGAATCAATATAATTTGCAGAACTATACACGAATTGTCTTCATAAAACAAAACTTGCGTACAGTTCTACCGATTACATTGGGGCTATTTTTCAAAATGTCTCAGCTCTGGCGCGTCAAATTCCGGAAACAATTCTCCAGAGAATAATTCACTGCAGTATATATTGCCGACTGGAGAACATAATTATTTAAATTATTATTTATATATAGAGGGCGATAAATTGAATATTAATTCAATTTAAAACCAAGTGGCCTAGCATATAAAAAATCTGAAAATTCAGAAAAATTGTATTACATGTGTATAAGAAGGGATGACCACTAAGTGGACATCCTATATGCTAGAAAGAGGTCATCAACGATCCAACCACAACGAAAAATAATGTTCTCCAGAAAAATTTCACAAAACACCAGAGCATGAGCTGTAACTGTGATAGAGGCGAAGGCAGCGATGTTGATGGTAGTGGTAGTGGTAGTGGTAGCCGAGGCGGTGAAAGATGAAGTGAGAGTAAGCGATGTGAAAGACAGTGGTGAGGGTGATGAAGGGGAAGGCAGCAAAGTCAAAGGCATTGATGACGATGGCGTCAGAAGTCTGAATAGTGTGTGTATGGTAGATGTGGTGGCGATGTTGCTTATTATGCAGCTTCGCAATAAGTTCCAAGTCGACAAATTATAACATTGTTTTGATGAAAATTGTTCATTGCTTGAAAAATATTGTTGAAGTTTAATAAAGTTTTATATGTACTCAATGCATGAAGTGTCATTGTTGGGCCCAAGGCCTAATGAAGAGCTTTTAGGCTAGTATGTGCGTATGTGTGTGTATGTGTGTGTCTGTGTATCGGGCGGCTTTTAAGCTAGTATAGATATGTATGTGTTATAAAAACCTGTCTAGACCCGCGTCTCCAATCACAAGAAACTATTAATAACTCGTACCTTTATACTGTGTAAATTAAGTAATACATAGGCGCGCGCTCGCGCACACACACGCACACACACACACACACACACACACACATATTTAAACATACTTATTTTCTGCTGTTTATTTCAACATGCATTCTGATAAAACATATATACTGTCTTACTAATATCTTAGTCAGCTTCAACTGTCAACGTAATGGTGTAAATCTCATAGATTATTACTTTAGATGTATAGTGGAGATATCAGAAATATTTTCACACAGATATACACACATATTCTTACTAAGATACACAGTCATATCTATCTATCTATCTATCTATCTATCTATCTATCTATCTATCTATCTATCTATCTATCTATCTGTCTGTCTGTCTGTCTGTCTGTCTGTCTGTCTGTTTGTGTGTCTGTCTGCTTTTCCGTCTTTCTGTCCGTCAGTATGTCTGTATGAACGGATGGCTGGCTACTTATACGTATAAATATTTACACTCATTCACTTATATACATACAGTTATATGCAACAAAAGCACTATATACATGCATACAGGTATTTATAATTGCATATACGTATGTGTGTATACAAACATACGTTTTGGGATCACCAATACTTTATTATCTCCCCTTCTTTCTACCTCTCCTGACAAACCTTTTTTCCCAACCACTCACCATGCTTGATCACTAAATCAACATGTTCTTTTATTCTCTATCTGTTTATTTTTTCTTATTCCTTTCTGTTGAAGGCTCGAGACTTAAAAGACTTTCTCGCTTTCCCGAGCGTTAAACTAATACACCTGCTTGTTGTTCATACACCTGTCTTCGTCTTTTGTTTTTCCGTAAATTTCAACTTTATATCTATATTTATATATGTATGCATTTTACGCGTTTTAGTCATTGGACTGAAGCTTTGCTGGGGTACCGTCTTGTGGGGTTTAGTAGTTGGTAGGAATAGAGTTTCTAAAATAGATAGGAAGATTCGAACTATTACTTCTGTCCAATGGTAGAACGGGTCTGAATTATTTCACAACCTCTTGAAGTTTCGAAATTAAAATGACGCCAAATATATATATATATATATATATATATATATATATATATATATATATATATATATATATATATATATATATATATATATATATATATATATATATATATGTGTGTGTGTGTGTGTGTGTGTGTGGGTGTGTGTATATATATGTATATGTATATATATAGAGATCTGACGTAATGGATGCATTTCCTATCATGTATCACGTAAATCTGAAACGTACGTATTAAATGATTTCAAAACACCACTATTTGGTTTAACTTTATTATTGTAACTTACATATATGTGTGTGGTGTGTGTCTGTGCATGTGCGTGAGTGTGTGTGTGTGTGTGTGTGTGTGTGTGTGTGTGTGTGTGTGTGTGTGTGTGTGTGTGTGTACATATGTAAGTATTGATATGCATGTATTTATGTATGTGTAGTCTTGTGGGCTTCTGTATTGCAGAAACACACCACTGTTAATTAGAATCAGAACATAATCAATATTGGCTTGCGGAGTGAGAGGGTAAACTAACGAGTGATCCGTATATCAAACTTAGTTCCAATTTATGCTTGGGAATTGTTTAATTTCATTTACTGCACTAATAGTTTTATAAATATCTGAAAACCTCATCTCTTCTTGCCTTGTGCCAATGTAAGACATCAGATATTGAATAGTAGTTCTGGTTAAATTATCTTTTAATCCTCCAGTGTCGATAAAATAAGTAGCAATTATAATCCAGGGAATCAACCAGCGATAATACAGCTCCCTATCTGTATTACTTATCCCCACATAATTCTGCGAGAATCACGTAAGTATGTGATAGTGAGCATAAGTCCAATAGCAAGTTTGGGTTGGAAAGGATTTATAACTTAAATAAGTTTGTTAGTTATTTTGAAATTTAATTACTGAAGCGGGCACCAATAGTCTATAGTAAATTATATCATTAAACATAGTCATCATCGTATTTTATTGAGTAGAAAAGCATCTGGGATTTGTACAATAACAACATTTTCCGGGGACTGACTAGGAAATGTGTTTGAATTTGAGTCTGTTTGTGTGTATGTGTGTGTGAGTGAGTGTGTGTATGCGCGAGCGCGTGTATGTGTTTATTTTTAATATGTATGTATTTAAATTATAAACATATATATTATTTGAATTCTTCTTACAATGAGGGACCTGGTTTCTAACAAAGAAACGAAATCCTATCTCTTGAAGATTGGACAACAAACAACAATATTTATTATATGTTGAACTTTAAAAATGTCATGCACGATTTTACACGCTTACGCGTAAAGTATTGGTTCTGTGGTCGCTTTCTTTGGCTAAATAATCAGAACACAGAAGTTGCAGATTTCGAAGCAGTTCTCTATAAATAATTTCTTACTTGGGAATTTTGGGAGATATATTCACATCTGCAGAAGAGCTGACCACCATGACTGTACATCCTTTTTTCCTTTTTTCTCTCAAATATCACGTCAGTTCTGGTTGTCCTGAGTGGAAGTCACCATTATTCCTTGTGTTGATGTGTATGACATGTATGAATGATATGTGTGTGAATGTATAAATATGATATATATCTGCATTCACATACAGATATACACATATCAGAAAAAAACCCCCACTTAGATAAGTACAGAAGTTTAAGTATCTCAAATCGTATTTATGAGTGTTGGGAAGCACGAGGCTGAATTGAATGATGAAATTGCAGCTCCAGTATTCGATCTTCAGAAGAGAGGCTGGATCTTAACTGATTTCTTCCAGAAAGAGTAAGATACACAAACAGTCGAACCGAGAGAGAAAGAGAGAAATTAAGAGAGAGAGAGAAAGAGATAGAGAAGGAGTGAAAGAGAGAATAATGCATGCAACAAGCAACAAATAGCGACAACAACAGTATTGATAAAAGTGTTGTGACTTGAGTGATGGATTAACTGCTTAAATTTTCTGGATTTACTAATGAAGCGGCTGTATTATTTCATTAAACGGCGAACCGGCGGAATAGTTAGCACGCTGGACTAAAATGCTTAGCACTTCCCCCGGCTTTTTATTCTGAGTTCAAATTTTGCCCAGGTCAGCTTTGTCTTTCGTTCTTTCGGAAGTTGATAAAATAAAGTATCATTCAAGTAATGGAGTCGATGCAATCGACATGCCCCTTCCTCTCAAAATTGCTCTATTTTGAATCCTGTAAAGGACCGGCGCTTCGTCCAGGGAGGAATGTGATCTCGATCCCATATACACCATGGAAACCGGCCTTAAGAAGTCCTAAGGCTCGAAAACATATATATAACTCTTTAATATGATGTTAAATTCACACATTGCGTGTTTCAATGTTAAGACTGACTTTAGTTTGCAGACGAATTCACTGTCAATTCTACTAAGCATAAAATGCCGAGTTGGTTTGATGTAGAACATTAGCAAGTGTTGGACTGATTCAGCCTATACCAAGGGTTATTGCCAAATTGCTTAGTAAGAACCACATATGACATTTTTAAATGTTTAAGAGCGGCAATATATATATTTAAAACTTAAGAGCACTGCTAACGCAGTAGCACACGGTATTGACTTATAAAATCGTTTAATATATTTTGTAGTATATTATGGTTCCATAACGAAATGCCTTGTCCCTACAAGTCATTAATATCTATGTACCAGCTTCCAGGAATATTTCAAAAATCATATTCATAAATAAGAGAATATAATGCTACATAATTTTTCTTACGAAAGTATACTGAATAATACTTAACTCGTTCAAAGCTTTTATTGAGTCTTAATGTTTTTCAGTTAGTACTTTAAATTCCGGCTGGTAGGATGTTAAAACTGTTTACGAATAAAATAGCACTAATATTCAATATTATCTCGAGAGTCGCACATGGTTACTTTGAGAGTAGCAGTTTGGTCACCGTTGCTCTCGACAGTTGTAGTTTGCCGGATCATAATTGAGTAGAGTTACTCACAAGCATCTTGTTTAATAACAAAGGTATGTGCCTAGCTTCAGTTATCACATGATTAAGATTGTACTACGACTTTATGAGAATAAAACTAATCACGCCAAAGAGAGCATTTTCAAAACTATCTCTTTTTTTATATCTTTGTATCCAACTACTAAGTGAAGTACTTGTCTTTTTATTGCCTGGAGGAGGTGCATTTGCCCAATATTATCAACGATTCTCAGATTTTAAAAGCCCTCTCAACCAAATTTCAACATGACAATTCTTGGTATGATAAGTCTATGACAGGATAAAACAATAAAGTTTTAAAGGTCTCAAGAGAGACTGAGAGAAGAAGAGAGAAAGAAAAAGAGAGGGAGAGAGAACAAAAGGGGGCGATAGGAGATAGAGAAATGTACTCTCTGGATAGAACAATCGACTGATTTGCTTCTATTGTGGCGCGATTTTTATTTTTCGTGTGGATTATCTGCAAATTATATATATATATCATGTTGAATACACCGTGTAACAATAATAATTTGGTCACGTTGCATATAAGCAACGTAAGCACAGTGTTATGCATATTTTATGCTGGCATCTTAACATTTACATACAAAATTGGTAACTTCATATTTATCATTTAATGTTTGTTGAGAACGTTATATTTATTGTGTTTTGTATTTTTATCTTTTAGTCAAGAGAGAAGGCTAAACGAACGACCCTTTACAACCTCCATAATTAGTGGAAGGGAGGAAAGAACGTATCTTCAAACTGGAGACCCGATTCGAATGCGTGCAACAAACTGGACTCGAAACACCGTAGTTCACCGTACTGGTACATTTTTCTTGGTTTTCTTGTCATTAAGAAGATAAAATACATATTTACCCTTTTCTAGAAGACCAATCTATCACCAAGTAAATTTACCCACAGTGGGAAGGAATGAACTAAGCCATACAATTTAACAAATCTCTTGTCGATTTGTCTTCTATACTACTAGGTGACCAAGTAGTTAGATATTTAGCTTTACGATCGAAAAGTCATTGGTTCAGACCACGGACCAGGTGGCGCATTGTGTCCCTGAGAAAGACACTTGATTTCGCATTGTTTCAGTCTACTAGCAGTAAATGAGAATTAACAAGCAGAGAACAGGCCTTCCGTCCAGTGGAGAATTTATACTGTGTCTCTTATACGCTATAGAAACAAGAATAAGATCCTGTCAAATGAGTCTGTAGGCTCGAGGTAAATTCCTGCAACGAAGAATTATTAGAGCCAACGGGTATTTATGCGGTGACTTGGTTATTTATTTATAGCAGCTAAATTTTCAAATTGCAGTTTCAGCTTAAAAAACGAAGGGTACGCATAATAAGTGTTCTGGTTTTACCCCATCAAAAAGAACAACACAAACAATCCACTATCGCTGAAGCACTGAAAGCCTTTAGCTCTACATACATCTCGCATAATCATTGCTTTGTTTCTATATTATAAACCATTATTAGCAGTGCTGAAAGTGAATTGTCACAATCGGTAGCAACATGCTTCGTCGAGAATTCATCACCACCGATACAGAAAATTCACTGAATAAAATTTCAGTTATGCAATGGAGACAGTATTAAATTCTTGCCCAAGTATGTGAGTGGCTGCGAGTACACGTCATTAAAAAGGCCTAAAAAAGGCCGAAATGTATCTTGCGTTCTCACTGGCCGATCTTGGGTGGTATTTCATCTGCGATATTTAATATTTTAACACAGCACGTACATAGGACACACACACACACACACACACACACACACACACACACACACACACACACACACACATACACACACACTCACACACACGAAACACAGAGGCTAGTGCAGTTCCAACAAATAGAGTGTATTGGTGTGACGCTCAGGTAAAACGGAAGAAGTCCTACAGAAAGGAATTAGAAGGAAAAGCAGATGGAAAAAGGAAAAAATTGATATATTGATATAAAACTATGTTAACCATGTATTGATAAAACGCTTCTGTACATTTGAATGTGAATGGCTTTCACTTCAGTATATTTTCAAAAACATCTTTCCTTATATATATATATGTTGCATGTAAAAACTATGCCAATCACCAAAAGATATCACCAGACTATCAGAAACGGCGGTTCGGTTTAAATTCCGGAGCTTCGGATTTAGACAGGAACTTCTGTGTTATATATCACTGAAGTTATAAAATTACACTGGAAAACATTGCTTTGAGGTTTACGGTTTAGTGATGTATTTTTGAGATCAGCAATGTGTTTTTACACATGAAATCACTTGGGAGAAATTTGTTGTCCAAGACATAACCCCACTGCCAATGACATTCACGCACTAGTATGCAAAAATGTGTTAAAACACATCCTTATAGTGATACTAACTACTTCGTGTGCTTATACCGAATCAATTCCAGTTTTAAAAGACTCCTTATACACTAGCAATTGTTTTGACTGATGTTTTCTACATTAGAACAGAAGCTTCTGTGCAGCGCTGGATTAACCATTAAGCAAAATAAGCACGTGCTTAGGGTATCAACGGAAGGAGGAGTACCACAGAAATGGTAAATGGTTTACGGCACAAAAGAAGTCACTTTAAACTTGCTATAATAATATTCGGGAAACCTTTGTCTCTATTAAGTATATATGCAGATGTGTTACTTAAGATTAATTTTGATGATTTAATCAAAGACTTTGCAATTCAAAAGAGTAGGAGGAAACTTTTCAAATATAATTAAAGTGGAAGTATACAAAAATATACATTATTTTCCCTCTTACTGCTTTTTTTCTTTTTGAAAAATAAAAATTTATTTTATGGTTTGTTATTGTTTATATTTTGAATTACATAATCTTTTATGGGAGCAACAAAATCTTTAAGTGCTTAGGGACTCGATGGGTCTTAATCCGACCCTGCTTCTGTGTAGCTCCAAATAAGCGAGGTGGTACATCTCACTAAGGGGACGAAATCATTCCGAAACAGCTAAAATTGCTTGTAATTTGGTGTGTTTCAACACACAAACTCTAGAGTAACAAATTTGTTTTCTGAAACAAAATCGCGCAGCAAATTCCATTCAAATTTCAATGTGCAAGAACGTGTTAAAAATAAATGTGCACGTCTTTATTTTGATCCTGGCTGCTTCCTGTGCTTATATACACATATATACGTATATGTATACTTAAGCATACACATTTGCATATATCAATTACATATATTAATATTAATATTTTTATTAGTTATGTTTTGAAGTCTGAGCGATCAGAATCAAAATGGAATTAAATTTGCATAACTCACCAAAGCTACTTGTAACAAATTCTGTTTTCTAAAGTATCTAGAAGCTTATGCATGCATACATACATTCATGCATAGATACGCACACATGTATATACATATATATACATATATATATACATAACCAAACCACGCACACACACACACACACACACACACACACACACACATACGCACACACACGTTCTATTATTACACACTTGCAGACCCTCGCGCACGCACACATATTCACCTCCCTTTTTCACTCTCCTGTCTTAGAAAGAACTTTTCCTCCACCACTTCCTCTTCCGGTCCTTCCACAATGTAACCTCGTGGGCGTCGGTGTCGATTTTTTCTTCCTCCGTTTTTCCATTCTTTGAACTTTCCTTGTTTCCGACGAAGGGCTCCGCCCGAAACGTCATACTCTCTCTCTTTCCTTTCCCGGGCGTCTAATAACACTATCCGTATCACGTCCTCACGTTGTTGTTTTTTGTTATTGTTTTTTGTCTTTTTTTGAACTTATATATATATATATATATACTTTTGTTATTTACACCACCTGTCCTCGTCTGTTGTTATTATTTGTATATTCTCCCATATATATATATATATATATATATATATATATATATATATATATATTTATATATATACACACACACACACACACACATATATATATATGTGTATATATATATATATATATATATATATATATATATATATATATATATATATATATATATATATATATATATATATATATATATATATATATATACATATATATATATGTATATATTATGCATACATATATACATTTATCTAATGCATCTCTATCAGTATATATATATATATATATATATATATATATATGTATAAAGAATATATACATACATACATATATATATATATATATATATATATATATATATATATATATCATGGCCGTCCACTCGTGACCGAGGAACATTGTTGCTGACCTTCAGGAACATCGATCAGAGTTCAGCAATGCCTATGCAGAGTTTTAAGTCCAATAAGGCTTGCACGACACCTCATAGACCCTCTCCACTTTATTGACATTATCCAGAGACAAGCCGGAGCAAGATGCCTGGTGCCAATATGAGTCGCAGGCTCAGGGATGTGGGAACGCCATGATTTCTAGCACAAACCAAAGAACCCCAAAATGTCCAATGCCATTCCCTGCATATCTATTTTTTTTTTATTATCAGAGTGACCTTCTCTTAGAGACATGCTTCAACAGAAGCTGAGGGGTGCCTCACTCCCAGTGGTCTTTCAGCACGCCGGACACCATCCTGGAATTTCTGCGTACCCGTGCTATATACATACATACATACATGTATATTATACATACATACATACGTATATATATAGTAAAATTGGACTCCGTTTTTGAAACTCTGATGAAGATATAAGTTAATACATAAGCACTCAACCTCGAATGCTTTGGATCTTGTAGCGGAAACATTTGTAAACTAATGAAGTTCATGACATAATTTCTTATTCCCTTGTTACACACACGTACACATGCATACACACATGAATATATATCTATATGTATGTTTGTGTATGTATTCATTGTTGCGTTCTCGACACCTCTGTGGTCATTAGAGACGTTATGCATGAGACAACTTTCTAGTACTTCAGTGTTCTAAATTGCTCTATAATTTTGTGTAATATATATCTTATTTCTACACAGGCTGATACAGTCGTGGATTGAAGATAAAGATTCAAACGTTCGATCAACTGAATTGCCTGCGTGTAAAGTAGCTAAACAGTCCGTGATATACTCTTTACTCTTTTACTTGTTTCAATCATTTGACTGCGGCCATGCTGGGGCACCGCCTTTTAGTCGAGCAAATCGACCCCAGGACTTATTCTTTGTAAGCCTAGTACTTATTCTATCGGTCTCTTTTTGCCGAACCGCTAAGTTACGGGGATGTAAACACACCAGCCTCGGTTGTCAAGCGAAGTTGGGGGGACAATCACAGACACACAAGCACACACACACACACACACACACACATATATATATATATAGAAACGATGGGCTTCTTTCAGTTTCTATCTACCAAATCCACTCACAAGGCTTTGGTCGGCCCGAGGCTATAATAGAAGACACTTGCCCAAGGTGCCACGCAGTGGGACTGAACCCAGAACCATGTGGCTGGTAAGCAAGCTTCTTAACACACAGCCACTCCTGCGCCTCTGTGTGTAGCTTTAACGTTATTCTCAGGCAGAATCAGCGTGGCACAGTGTATGACAAAGTTATACCTTTCGAATTACAAGCACAATTTAGTCGATGGGTTTCCAAGCAGTTTTCGTCTACCCAATTTCACTCACAAGGAATAAGTTATTCGACGATATATAATATGACAATCACTGAAGTTGTCATGCAACGAGCTCTAGTCTGGCATCTCGCGGTTGCCAAGCGAACACCTTGATTATTCGGCCATACTGCTTCGACAATATTGAAAATAATGCGCCAATACAAATTCACATTGCTAATAATGTATACACAAATGCTTATTCCCAATCACACTCACTATAACTATAGACACATTCGTGCTAGTGCATATATACTGTGTTCCCAACAGACAAACTAATATTACAGGCACAAACACATGTACACATATATCTCTTGCACGAATGAAAACCCAGTCATTCGACATTACTTCCGATCAATCTTAATTCATCATTTTCAAAATGACTCAGAAAAACACGAATTCTTTCGTTAGTCCTGATTTTTCTTTCTATCTCCTACAATTTTCCTTCGCTCGAAACGTCTAAGATACTTTTCCTTTAGTAATCTTCTACTGAGCCTATGCATTTACACCAAAGCGCACACATACTATGATTATACACCCATAATGCTAGTACAAATATACTGGGTACCCAACGGACACAGTAATATTAAATGCACAAACACACGTGCATATATATATATATATATATATATATATATATATATATATATATATATATATATATATATATATATATATACATATATATATATATCCCTTGAACGAATGAAAACTCAGTCTTTCTACGTTACTTCCGGTCATACTAAATTCACCACTTTTAAAAGGACCTTACTCAGAACAGCACGTATTTGTTCGTTACTCTTGATTTTTCATTCCTTCCCCTACAATTTTCTTTTCTCTGTGTAAATTGATGAAAATTTTTTTTTACCTCGAAACGTCTAAGACACTTTCCCTTCATTAATCTTTCACAGAGCGTTAAACAAATAATTATTATGATTGCACTAA
>NC_142928.1:150590389-150600389 GCF_046866305.1 Octopus bimaculoides
CCAACCAAAGTCTTGAGGGTGGATTTGGGGGACGAAAACTGAAAGAATCCCCTTGTATGCATATATAATGTGTGTATCATTATATCTATATTTGTTCTCCTCCATCGCTTGAAAAGCGGTGTTGGCGTGTTTACGTCCCTTTAACCTAGCGGTTCGGCAAAGATAACCGATTGAATAAATACCGGGCTTGCAACCAAAATTAGTGCTGGAGTCGGTTTGATCGACTAAAATTGTTTAAGGCAGTGCCCCAGCATAGCCGCACTCTGATGACTGTACAATTAAAAGAATGAAAGAATTTCTAATGGGAAATTCTTAACATTTCTATCTAAGATGTAAAACTTTGTAATTCCTATTAGCAAATGAAACTTGTGTAATGGTGAATAAATAATACAGAAAAAAATTCCAATTTCCTGTTTTGTTTATAGTAACTCTGTCTCTACATCTGTCTCTGTCTGTTTGCCTCTCTCTTTACCTCTCTCTCCATATATGTATACACACAGACACAGACGCACAGACACACACATACACACATCATACACGCACACACACACACGCACATACATAGCGACACATACGCAATGTCAGAGCTCTGAGATTAAGAAATTCATTGCGCAACAGCATGAGCCTGGTCCCAGAGTTTTTGGGCATGTGTTTTCAATGATAGATACAGATTAACCAATGTTTCTTGAGGAAAATTGAAAGGCAGAAACCGTGCGGAAGCCCATCGTAATGTGTGCTTGTGTATATGAACTTCTTGATTACATAGAAATGACTGTATACCTTTATCTATCAAAGTCTCTGCGCGCGCGTGTGCACATGTGTGTGTGTGCGTGCACGCGCGCGTGCATGCTTGTATGTATTTGCCGAAGCATGCTCAGAGTTCAATGACTGAAACCAATAAAGACACACACACACACACACACAAAAAGTACATGAGAGAAAGAGAATGGAATTTACGAAATTCTTTACTATTCACTACGATCGTTTCAATCCATCGTGCACCGGTTCCTCGCGGCAAGTCACCTGATGATATACATCTGCACCTTCGATGCACAATAACTGTTTGTACAGTATTTCACTGTTTGTATAATACTTTACTACACTAAATAATGGAAAAACACATCCACAGTATCCCAATAAGGGCACAAAATCGATTAAGGGTGTTCGCCACTTTTCTTCATTCTACGGAAAAATACTTAAATTTAGCATGTTTGTCTACAACGTACGTTTAGCCACACACGCACACACACATACATATACACAAGTCCACATACATTAAAGTATATCCAAATGATTATGTTGTCACATACATTGTCAGTCATATCTACTTCTCAACGTATACTTTCTCTCACGCACGCACACACATGCGCCCGCATGCAAACACACAAACGTATGTAAATACACACGTCTATACACTACTTCCTTTTCACTCTATGTATGTATGTATGTATGTATGTATGTATGTATGTATGCATGAAAATGTTAATGTATGCACACACGTACGAGGGTGTATCCAAAAGAAATCGGAACTTTGCAATATTTTATTCCCTTAGTTTTACGTTTCCGCCTTTATCATCTTCAAAGTATTGTCCATTTGAAGTAATGCATCAGTCCAGAAGTGTTTTCCACTATTCGAAGCAGTGCTGGAACTCTTGCGAAGCGATGCCTTTTAACACCTCCATCGTTTTTTTCTTCATCTCTCCCACATCCGCAAATTCCGTAGCACCAGCTTTCGTCACCAGTGATGACCTTCGAAAAAAGGTCCGGGTTAACTTCGGACTGTTCTTTCAGTTCACGACGTGCATTTAGCCGTGACTGCTTTTGATCTTCCATGAGCAAGTGAGGCACACATTTTGCTGCAACTCTTTTCATTCGCAATTCCGAGCTCAAAATTCGTTGGCAAGAGCTCCAGAACACACCAGTCATATCAAGTTCGTCAATTGTTAGGTAACGGTCCTCCAAAATCAGTTCGTTAATTTTCATGATATTTTTCATTTCTTCGGTAGGAAGACGGTGGCCCTAAACGAGATTGGTCTTCAAGCGACAAGTGACTATTCCTAAAGCGTGAAAATCACTTGAAAGTTTATGTTTTGCTCATGGCAGCGTCCCTGTTTGCTGTTTGAAGCATGACAACTGTTTCGGCCGCCGTTTTCCCCAACTGAAAACAGAATTTCACGGAAGCAAAACTTGACGAACTGGGGAAAAGCACTGTAAAACAAAGATGCACCATGTGGCAGTATTACCTCACTAGCCAACGCCGGTCGGCAAATTGATGTCTGAGGGTAGCACTAAGTTGCTTCTAGCGGCGAAAACCTGAACTACAACGGGCTTGTCCCTCAGAGAACGTTTCCGGTTATTTTGGGGTATCCCCTAGTACACAAACACACATGTGAACGTGCTCTACTGAATTTATATGCATGTATGATCTAGATGCTTTTAGTTATAAACACCTTATGCAGACACACTTCCACACACACATATTAACTCACGCTTGCGTGAATATACAAGCACACACTTACACGCAGATCTAGACATATAACATTCGAATTGATATATATTATTTGCAAATAATTATGATCTGTTTGTATGAGGATGTGCATACATTTGTCTATTTGTGTGTCTCCGTGTTTCTCTGTTCCTGTACGAGTGCGCATGAGAGCTTGTATACTAACACATCCTCGAGTGCGCGCGTGTATGCTTGTGTTTGTATGTATGTGTGTATTACTTGAACTACAAAAGGTAAAGCTATTCGGGAAATATAACATATGTTACAAAGTTGGCAAACTCCCTCATTATAGAGTATCTTACGTAGGTTTTATTTCTACATTTTACAAGAGTTTTAGTTCTAATTTATTTCTCTTATCGTGGGTTAGTTTAACTTATGAATTAGCACCGAGTAGTAAATTCCCTCTTCCTGTAAACTCATATACTGCTTTTATGGAGTAATTTACTGGGAGTGGGTGATGAGGGCTCTTAATATCTTTCGTAGACTTCTTAAAACGACTCCAAGTCTGCAGTCAATGTTACCAGATGAACGAACACTTGTAACATTATGTAGCAAGGCGGTAATCTGACATAGCGTTAGATTTCCGAATATAGTCTAAGCGGTATTTCTTCTGGCTTTACATTCTGATTTCAAATTCTGCTGAGGTCGACTTTACTTCCATCTTCTCTGGATCGATAAAATAAACACCAGGTGAACGGTGAGTTTGTTGTAATCGATTAGCCCCTGCCGCCACATTTCTATTATAAGCACAAGGCTTTATAATAGAAGGAAATATATTATGTAATGGTGTTTCCTGCTGAGTTCTAATTTATCTTTAATTATTTTAGTGTCCGGAGAATAAGTAGCAGCCAAGTACCGTAGTTGATATGATTGATCATGCTCCTCCTCTGCCAAATTTGTGGCCTTGTACTAATTACATAATTGCTAGTAAATTCAGTCTCCTACTAGTTGATTGGTTCTTTCTTTCATCGTCACTGGAACAACAAAAGGAAAAGTTCGGCTTTGAATTAAAAAAAAAATCTTTTGAAAATCAGTGTCATTATTATTTTTGACACGCAAGAACCTGCAGAACAAATGTTTACCTCCAGTTTTTGCATCGTTCTGTAGAATTGGATACTGGCCTACTGCAGGTAGCTTTTTCTTGGGAAAGAAAGAATCCCCACCCGCGCAAAAAACTAAAATTCACTGCCCAGTTCCAAAAATCAGATTCCGATGGTGCCTTATAATAATAATTCTTAACAAGAGTTAAGGACACTTAATCCAGATGTCCTTGGCACATTTTAAGGGAGTTGCCGGCTATGAATCTGTTTGTGTTGTAAGAAGGATGTTAATGGGAGAAATTTAAAAGTGTTGTGCAAGAGGTTCCAGGAACTGAAGAAAATATTCTAAGGGAATCCTGATTAAAAATTGTGAGAACGGCTGGTTTATAATAGTCTGCGGCACCTAACAAGGTAAAACATATGCGACTTATCGTAAATCTTGAAATATGATCAAAATCATCCTCAAATTACACCCATCTTACAATAATGATAAGATAGACAAGATAGACTGTATGAATATATAAAGGCCAGAATGGTCATGTTTGGAACGCTTGTAATATTAAATCAACTCAATTAGGGCTGACTTATTCAGCAACTCCACTAGAAACAACTTATTTTCATCTACGCACACACATACACACACTCACGCACATATATACAAACAGCGTTTCCTTCTAGTCAATGTGGAAAAGTGGAAACCAAACGCCTTCTCCAAGGTGTTGTCAATAACACACACACGTATGTAAATTCGGGCATAAGAATATTTGATAATTCTCGGATCTAAGATAAATTTGTATCAATCAACAATTATACGACTCTTATTGACGAATCACCTTACATATTTATGGCCTCGTGCAAATGTGAGTAATTTTGTTCATAATACTTGTACTATGAACAACTCATCCCGGATTTGTTCGGAATGAGTTGAGCCCACTTTAACCAGGTAAATCGACAGGATCATGAAAAGAAGCCGACCAAACACTTGGCGATTGCAGAAATTCCGACGCGAAATTGTCATCCAGTTAGTGTTTCTATGGTAGACACCAGATAATGAATCGTTCAATTTTATATCTAACCAGAGGCAATACATTTAATGGAACATTTCACCATGTTATAGATAAGGGGCATTGATGAAAAGGGATTGGTCAGTGCTGAATGCAGAGCATCTTTTACAATGTGAAACGAAAGATTTAGGAGAATATATATCAATTATTATTATTATATGAGTTCAAATTCCGCCAAGGTTGACTTTGCCTTTCATCCTAATCGACTTAATCCCCTCCCCCAAGCTGCCCTTGTGGCAAAAATTTGAAATAATAATAATAATTATTATTATTATTATTATAAGGTGGCTGAAGGCGGCGAGTTGGCAGAATCGTTAGCACGCCGGGCTAAATGCCTAGCGGTATTTCGTCTGCCGTTACGTTCTGAGTTCAAATTCCGCCGAGGTCAACTTTGCCTTTCATCCTTTCGAGGTTGATAAATTAAATACCAGTTACGCACTGGGGTCGATGTAATCGACTTAATTCATTTGTCTGTCCTTGTTTGTCTCCTCTATGTCTAGCCCCTTGTGGGCAATAAAGAAATAAGAATCGTTATCATGCTAGACGAAATACTTAGCGGCATTTCGCTCGTCGCTACATTCTGAGTTCAAATTCCGTCGGGGTCGACTTTTTCTTTCATCCTTTCGGGGTCGAGAAATTAAGTATCAGTGAAATAATAGAGTCGATGTAATCGACTAGACTCTCCCACCAAATTTCAAGCCTTGTACCTATAGTGCAAAGGATTGTTATTATTATTATAAGGTGGTTTAAGGTAGCGAGCTAGCAGAATGGTTAGCACGCTGGGCGCAATGCTTAGCAGTATTTCGTCCGTCTTTACGTTCTGAGTTCAAATTCCACCGAGGTCATCTTTGCCTTTCATCCTTTCGGGGTCGATAAATTAAGTATGAGCTGCGTACTGGGGTCGATCTAATCGACTGGCTCTCTCGCCTAAAATTTCAGGCCCCTTGTGCCTGTAGTTGAAAGGATTATTATTATTATTATTATTATTATAATAATAATAATAAGGCGGCGACCTGGCAAAATCGTTAACGCGCTAGACGAAATGCTTAGCGGTATTTCGCCTGTCGCTACGATGTGTTCAAATTCCGCCGAGGTCGACTTTGCCTTTCATCTTTATGGGGTCGATAAAATAAGTACCAGTTGAACCCTGGGGTCGATGCAATCGATTCATCTCCTCCCCCTTGTGGAAAACTTTGAAATCAGAACACTGAGGGTCAATGTAATCGACTAGGTCCATCTCCTTTCCCAATTTCGGGCCTTGGGTCTATAGTACAAAGTATCATTAAGGCGGTGAGCTGGCAGAGTTGTTATTGCATTGGAAACATTGTTTTGCGGTATTTGTTCCGGCTCTTTACGTTCTGAGTTCAAATCCTACTGAGGTCAAAATTAGCTTTCATTCTTTCGAGGTCGATGAAATAAAGTACTTGATAATGATATCAACTAACTCTCTCCCATGAAACTTACTGTCCTTGTGCTTAAATTAGAAGCTGTATTTACTCTTTTTTCATCCTTCTGAGGTATCCGTATGGGTGTTAAGAAGCTCTTCTTGAAACTACCTTGTTTTGGATTCATTCCCGCTACGCGGCACTTAGAGCAAGTTATCTACTATAGTGCTGAACTGGTCAATGTCTTGTCAGTGAATTTGGTAAATGGAAACTGTGTAGAAGCCTATTATATATGTCTATGTGTGTGTGCATATTGCTTAAATGTTTTTTTGTGTGTTTGTCGTCCCCATCGCTTGGTAACCACTGTGATTTGTTTACTCCCTGTAACTTAGCTGTTCGACAAAAACAACCGTTAGAGCAAGTACCAGTCTTTAAAAATAAATACCGAGATCGATTTATTCGACTGAAACCTTCAAAGCAGTGCTTTAGCATAGCCGCAGTCCTAGGACTGAAACTAGTAACAGATAAAAGATATATACTGAATACATTTAATCTACTGTGCTACTTGACAAGTCGTATTATTAGCATTGATTAAGGTGACGGGCTGGCAGAATCATTAGCACTCCGGGCGACATGCTTAGCAGCATTTCATTCCTCTTTGGGTTCTGAGTTCAAAATTCCGCCGGGGTCGACTTTCTCTTTTAACTTTCGAGGCCGATAAAATAAGTACTACTAGAACACTGGGGACAATGTAATCGACTATTCTCCTTCCCTGAGCTTGCTGGCCTTGTGCCAAAATTTAAAACCATTATTACAATTAGTTGTTTCATGCATGCCTTATTCCTAACAATAACAGCCATTAACTCCTTCAAAGCAGTTATTTATTTATTAATTTTTCTGCTGTTAAGTGTGGGAGGATGAACTCAAAGAATTTTTCTCGTAATATGAAAGATGAAATCATTGAAAGTGAGAGGCGTCAACATCTCACCTTACCTTTTCTTTTTATACCCATAGCATTGAATACATATTTTGACTTAGTTGGATATTTTTTTCCTTGAATAACTACTTTTTTAAAACTTTTTTTTGTTGCTGAACATCTAACCGTTTAGTGCTTATTGTGAAAACATAGTATGTTGAAGTGAAACACGGATACAGGAATACTAAACAGAAGTCGCAGCAACAGCAGCGGAAAGAAAATGGAAGAGGAGGAGGAGGAGGAAGAAGGAGAAAAAAGAAAACGAAGAGGAGGAGGAGGAGGAGGAGAATAAGGAAGAGATGAGGAATGACAACAGCAAAAATTGAAAAGGAACAGGACAAGAATGAGAATAATAATATGAAGGACGAAGTGGAGGGAGAGGAAAAGAAGGAGAACAACATAAAGAACAACAGCGAAGGATAAAACAAAGTGCAAAATTCGCCTATATTTCACGGTATGTGCACTATTCATCTTAATCAGTAGTTCGTATGATATTTGTAATCTTAGAACTACGAAATCAGTTCAGAGCATGTGGCTACTGATACTATCGCTTGACTTAATTCCAAATTTATAATCACAATTCAAGAAGAATAAAAAGAAAAGAAAGGGAAAGAAAGAAAGGATTTTGACTCTACTGGATTCTTCAGTTAAATAACAAACTTGTCAAGAATGTTCAAAACTTTAAAACAATCAATATTTATCACTGGCAGCATGTAATTTCCTACTAACCTGAGATCTTGGTGCCATTTTTATCGCAACTATTGTGACCTCTGTTCCTCGGAGCTGGTTGGTACCACACCATGTCCACTTAGATTCCTCAATTCCTTTGTGTTTTCTCTTATTACCCATATTGTGTTCATATCCTTAGGCTGTACACTAATCACAATATCTAGTCTCCTTCCCGAGAAAGTCAGTTCTATGAAATTTTGTTCCCGTTCATATTTTACCTGTAGTCATCCACCGGCAATTGTGCAAAACCAACATCAACCGAGTCACTAATTTAAGAGACTGCCCAGGCCTTGAAAACAACTCCTTTCTTCAGATCAAACGATGAAAAGAATGGCGTTTGAAGGCATTTACTTTCACTTACGTTGATAATGCCTTAAGTACCTTAGTATTCACGAAAATGTATCATACAAGAAGAACAAAGATAGAATGACAGAGGTATAATAAATCAAATTAGAAAAATATGTCAGTTGTAGCATTCGTCTTATAGTAATGTATTTACGACATCAGTGCTGGTACAAGTATTTGGGATATTTGACTCGTCTTTTGCGAGAATCCGCTGTATAGATATTAAGATCTGCAAGATCTAAACATCAACTGGAAGCTTCCACAAAAATATTGGGCACTGCTTCAGAAGAATGAAGGATATGAAGAGCTTTAACATCAGTGCAGACAGTCTTTGAGTGAGTTAGTTAAACAACAGCAGCAAAATTAAATGCACCAAGCAAGCCCTCAAAAGTAAAAAGAATAACTCCTTACTGGTTGCTTGAAAACCTATCAAACAGTACTCACTTTTTGGTGAGCCTCTCCGAAGTCTCAGAATTGCTGCACTTGCATACATCAATAAAAAACTGGAAGAGAAGGACTTTGGATGAAAAAAGTTATAGAAGGGTTTGCTTGATGCACGCATTACAATGACACTAATGAAGAGTAACCGTTCTTGGATTCTTGAGTGTTATATTTCAACACATACTGAAAATATGTGTCGTAAGAAGAGACTCTTAGGACATATCTAACGGACTAAAGAGATAATAAAGTCCTTAAACACTTCAATATGTGACAGATTGTTTATGTCACATTTCTGTGGAAGAAATTAGGTACATAATCAGTAGCTGCCCTAGCTGATATCAAAGTACTCCTTTCAAATGCAGCATGCTAAAACAATACAACAATGTTTTCTGTAAGAAAAAAACTGCTCTCTGATAAATATGGAAAATTTGTTCTTGAACACATACACATAAACACAAAACATATAAGCATACATATCTACACACACAGGTATCAAAAATGAATATGAATAAACTTCTTAGTGCAAACGTAAAGGGTTTGATATAGTAGTTTATGCTACTATAGATATGGAGGAATGGATAGTAACAAATGGCTTCGCAGGCACTCCGTTAAGTCATTAATGTTTTCTCTTGGACCATTGCAGATCAACTTCTGTGGGAAAGATATGAATAAAAAGGGAGGCTAAGGCAGAAAAGAAAAAATTATATAGAATTACAGAGGTCAGCTACCCTGCAGAAGTGAATACTTAGTCCATAATCAAAAGCTATAGCGTCTCTATCCAGATTACAAATTCACCGTAATACCTATAAGTGTTGCTGAACTTGGCTCAGTCAAAAATATGTATGTGACAATCACGAGTTGCTTAAATGTAACGGAAGTAACCATTTATAAAGGCACATATTTTCTAATTTTCAATGTTTCCATACACCGTTCTTAACCAAAGTTTAGCGAAGGTGCTAAACTTTGTTAGGAATCATCTCTTTATCTTCAGGAAGGATTATATAGACACGTAGTTGCACGAACACATACATAGTTAAATGAATAAATACAGATAATATTCATGTTTTTATAAATATGGATGCATATGGCATTTTTTTATAAACTTGTATATATTTCAATATGTTTTCATTTAATTGTTTTAGATTTAGGCTAAAGGCCAGAAATTTTGAGAAGAAGGGTGTTAGTCGATACCATCGACCCCCATGCTTGACTGGTATCATCGCCAGAGGGATTAAACGCTAAGATGAATTCTGCTTTTTATCGAGATTTGAACTCAGAACGTAAAGAGCCGGAACAAATACTGCAAGCCATTTTTTCCTACGCTGTAACGATTCTGCCAGCTCGCTGCCTTAACTGAGTTTCTATATAATAATTATATACTTAGACTTGTATATAATTTGCCATAAACTTAATTAAACGTAAAAGTTCGCCGGAGCGTTACAAAGTTTCATTTAATCTTCTTTCGTAGCAAAAATGGTTAACTTTCAGATTAGTTTTCAGATTGTAATACACAC
>NC_142928.1:150602889-150605389 GCF_046866305.1 Octopus bimaculoides
GAAATTAGATAACAAAGAGCCGGAAGATGTACCAAATAGCATTTTGCCTTCTGCTCAGATTGTTTTTCTTAATTCAACACATGAAACTGTTATTAATAAAGATGATGATGAAGAAGACGACGATCACAACGACGATGAGGAAGACGATGATGATGATGATATCCTTTATTTGTTTCAGGGGCATTTAACGAGGTTGAGATTACAAGGAGTGCTTACAATTATTTTGGAGGTTTACATAAACGATAAGAAGAAGGGGGCGGGAGAGTCAGATAAAAAGAATACATAGCATACAAAATATGTGTCCCCTGATGCAAAGGAACCTCCATGTTGAGTCAATCAAGGAACCTGACATATCCAGGATCATGCTGACCAACAAAAGCATAAGCCCTCACCCGGCTTTTGTTCTTCAATACACAGGTACAGGCTTAGAATAGTTTCATGTATCTTAACTGCAATCACCCATATTTGGATATATTCACAAAGAGAGAGAACGTCCCTCAGCACTCTCAGTGTCCTGTCCAAATGAATCTTTAAAAATTCAATGTGGTCTTGATCAAAGAGGAAGGTATCTGTCCGAAATCCTTTCTGCCTCTTCCGCCACAAAATCTTTTTCCCTATACCACTAGACAGGGGAACACCGCTTGCCCTGCCTTGTTAATGGCGCATGGTGGACTTAGCCGATAGACACATTCGTCTCGCGCATGACAACAGTTGTCCGCCTTAATACCACAAGTCGGCAATGCTCTGACACTGCATGAGTGCGTAAGGTGAAGTTTCTCTGTTTCCTGCAGATGTTGGACAAAACCCAGAAGCAGTAGATATAAAAATGTATACGTAATATAAGAAATATATGGATGATAAATTCCTTCCGTGACAAGAGAACATCTAAATAGAGACAACCAGGGAACCATATATGTTCATGATCTCCCTGATCTCAAGGACTAGTTACCGCTAGGGCTGAAAAACGAACAAAACAACATCCTACGTGTCAGCAATAAGTACCCTGGAAACATTCTTTTCCTGATGATCTCCCATACAACCCAAGAACAGCCGAACTAGCAACATACCTCGAAGAAGACCTGGAGATAAAATGCTCAGCCTGCAAAAAAAAAAAAAAAAAAAGAATAATAAATAAATAAAAGACGATTCATGAATGTGTTTCCCGAAGACTTGAAGAAGATAGTCATACCAACATGGAGTGCATTAGTGAACAGCTCTTCAAAGATCAAGGGGAAAACTGCCTCGAAACCCCCAGCTTCTAAATTCTTTTATATCCAAGTCAAAAATTCACATTTACACCAGTGATAATTTCTGCTCTTGGTTTTGTTGAGTTAGTGCCTAGTTACAATTTGGGTAAGCTAGGGTTTTCAGAAAAAGAAATCAACTAGCTAATTCGGCATATTCCGAATACATTCTGTAAGTGGAAGAGTT
The DNA here is from genome assembly GCF_046866305.1 of Octopus bimaculoides. Taxonomy (NCBI): domain Eukaryota; kingdom Metazoa; phylum Mollusca; class Cephalopoda; order Octopoda; family Octopodidae; genus Octopus; species Octopus bimaculoides. The sequence continues at coordinate 150,604,321 of NC_142928.1, forward strand.
AAAACATGCAAGTCTTTTCTCAAGTTTAATATGTGGACTTGTTTTCGTTATCTACATTCCAAAGATGGAAATTTGAATGTTTGTTAGAAACTAGCTCCTGCTTTACAGGAAGATTTCAGATAAAATCAGAAGAGTGCATAAATACATACTTCGTGCACTCATACACATACAAACACCTATATGAATACAAATAATGAATATTGAACAACTCGTGTCCAAATATAGATAAAAAGGAAAGAATTTTTTGAGGTGAGAATAATATCTAAAGTGTGAAAAAATCAGACTGCGTGATATTGACAGCACCAATTATTTATTTCTTTAATTTATTTATAATAATTTATTTCTTTATTGCCCACAGGGGGCTAAACATAGAGGGGATAAATAAGGACAGACAAAGGGATTAAATTGATTACATCGACCCCAGTGCGTAACTGGTACTTATTTAATCGACCTCAAAAGGATGAAATGCAATGTCGATCTCGGAGGAATTTGAACTCAGAACGTAACGGCAGACGAAATAACGCTTGGCAGTTCGCCCGGCGTGCTAACGATTCTGCCAGCTCGCCGTCTTTAGCAGCATCAATATTCTTTTTTACTCTAGGCACAAGGCCCGAAATTTTGGGAAAGAGGGCCAGTCGATTAGATCGACTCCAGTACACAACTGGTATTTATTTAATCGACCCCGAAAGGATAAAAGGCAAAGTCGACCTCGGTGGAATTTGAACTCAAAACGTAACGGCAGACGAAATACCGCTAGGCAGTTCGCCCGACGTGCTAACGATTCAGCCAGTTCGCCGCCCGTAGCAGCGCCAATATTGCAACAGTATCTCATACGTTGCTGTCAAATTTATGAACCAACCAAGAATTACTTTACCTCTTGCGGCAGATGGATGTAAGCAGCAATTACCTTTTATCTTTCACTTGTTTCGGGCATTGGAGTCCGGCTATGCTGGAGTATCACCTTGAAGGGTTTATTCGAAAAAATTCACCCCAGTGTTTATTTTTAAGTCTATTACATATTCTATCCTTCTCTTTTGTCGAACCTCCATGTTTCGTTGATGTAAACAAA
>NC_142928.1:150607889-150622889 GCF_046866305.1 Octopus bimaculoides
TGTGTATATCTATCTATCTATCTATCTATCTATCTATCTATCTATCTATCTATCTATCTATCTGTCTGTCTGTCTGTCTGTCTGTCTATCTATCTATCTATCTATCTATCTATCTATCTATCTATCTATCTATCTATCTATCTATCTATATACGAGAATTTACGAAAAAAAAACAACAACAGACGAAGACAGGTGGTGTAAACAACAAATGGATGTATTAGTATAACGCTCGGGAATAGAGAAAGTCTTTAACGTTTCGAGCCTGCGCTCTTCAACAGAAAGGAACACAGAAAGATACAAGGAGAGAAACAAGGAGAGAAAAAAAATATGAATGTAGTGGTCAGCAATCTATCATGGCGAATGCCGGACAGAAGGATCACACAGGAGAGCTAAGAAAAAGAGATAAATATATATAAATATATAGGGAGAAAGTGAGAAGAAAAACAAGCGAAAATGCACATTAGAAATTAAAAAAAGTAAAGGCTTTTTATGAAAAGTAACGATAGATATATACAATTAGATGAACTGAGTTAGGAATAAAAGTAATAAAAGTCATTATTGTGAGCTGTTAGAGAGATTCAAAAGCATACCGGTTTCGTAATGTTACTAATCATTGCTTTGAATGCACGCACACCGTAAATATACCGTACATATACGCGCGCGCGCGTGAACACACACACACACACACACACACACACACACACACACACACACACACACACACACACACACACACACACATACACACTCTCATGGTATATGTATATGTATATATTCACGTATGTGGGGTTATGTGCGTGAGTTCTAAATACTCTACCGATACAGTTAAAGACTCAAGACAAAGGAATCATATATAAGGAACCATAGGGGCGGGTTGTGACGTACGCCGTATCTTGGGCATTTGAATGTGACATAAACCTCGGAGGGCTCGTCCATCTTCTGTGTGTATATGTCTACGCATGTTCGTATGAATGCAGGGATTGCAAAATTGAACATTGCGAATATTCTGTCAGTTAGTTGTGTTATGAATCGAATAATCTTCATCGAATAATCTCCATCGATCCATTCGATCATCGATCCATTCGATCATCGATCCATTCGATCATCGATCCATCTTCACATACATACATAGATACTCTTTACTCTTTACTCTTTTACTTGTTTCAGTCATTTGACTGCGGCCACGCTGGGGCACCGCCTTTAGTCGAGCAAATCGACCCCAGGACTTATTCCCTGTAAGCCTAGTACTTATTCTATCGGTCTCTTTTTGCCGAACCGCTAAGTTACGGGGACGTAAACACACCACCATCGGTTGTCAAGCGAAGCTGGGGGGACAAACACAGACACACAAACATATACACACGCATACATATATATATATATATATATATATATATATATACACATATACGACGGGCTTCTTTCAGTTTCCGTCTTCCAAATCCACTCACAAGGCTTTGGTTGGCCCGAGGTTATAGTAGAAGACACTTGCCCAAGGTGCCACGCAGTGGGACTGAACCCAGAACCATGTGGTTGGTAAGCAAGTTACTTACCACACAGCCACTCCTGCGCCTATACATACATAAATACATGCAGTCATACAAACGGGATGCGTTAAAATATTATCCGACTTTATTTTTCTCCGCCAAAACTAATGCTGCATGGGCAAAATCCTTTGGATGGGTGATGATGCCACCCTTCTTGTGCATGAGTGAAACTTTCGCGTCGGTAGGCTGTACCCTGTTGTTACACCGAGAGTACAGGCGTGATGTGCGCCCTCGTCGGATTTGAGAGATTTCCATGCGGAGTTGCATCTACTACTCCGCCCATCACGTTGGGGGAGAATTTCGCCGACATTCTTCGCATGCACAAATCCTCTGTTAAAATGTGCATTATTCTCACTTCGTGAGCAATTTCTTAGATTGTTACTCGACAGTCTTCCATGACCATTCTCAACTCCTCGTTTTGGCTTGTGGATGACCTTTCTGAACGTGCCTCACTCACCGCTGGATTATGGCCATGCTTGAAGCGGTTCTACCACTCTTGATCTGAGTTTTGTCCATGGCATCATCGCCAAAGGCTTGCTGAATCCTCTGAAAGGTTTGAGTTCGAGTATCACTAAGGATTTTGACAAAACTTGATGCCATATCTCTGCTCAGTGCGTTCGGTGAAAGTGAAACTCCAACGAGAACCTAAAGGATTTTGCCCACGCGGCATTAGTTTTGGCGAGAAAAAATAAAGTCGGATACTTTCCGAATGCACCTATTAAAACTAATTATTATAAGTTCAATTGCAAACATGCAAAATATCAGCTCTATGATTTTAACTGTTATATTAGTTAAGCAATTATGACACGCCCTGCTGGCTCACAATGCACTAACAACAATGCACAATTGCAATGCACCAAATCATACAACACAGTAAATAGTAAAAAGACATTAGTGCGCAATATATCCACAGTATATCTAAACCACACAGAGAAGTGCTAAAATAAATACACACACAACATACATTATGCAGCAGCAAAAATAAACATCTGACTGATGCCATGAATTTATGAGTAATGTCTATATCAATCTCACATACACGTATACATGAAGAAACGTGTATGCTGCGTAGAGACTCACATACATGTGTATTTGCATGTCCATTTCATTGTATTCATTTAAATAGTTATGTTCGCTTTCTCTTTTTAATTCAATTTTGACTGGCCACCTGCTTGGTAGCAACGTCATGAAGAAAAGCATCTTATTTTATCCTATTTATCTTATAAATCACAAGATCTTGGAGATTTTTATAGTCTCACATGTCGTAATCATTTTTAGATATGAATTTGTTTTCTCTCCCCAAGAACCCAAATTCAGTCATACTTTGCTTCAGACGGGTTGGTACGCATTGTATGTATGTATGTATGCATGCACACCTTCTTATATTCTTATGCCAATCTGATAACGTGCCACTCCAGTATAGCCAACGGCAAATACTAAGGAAATTTTCACAGGAAATCATTTACGAGCAATGGTGTTAGAAATGGAGTGAAACCGAAACAATCGTCACAGAGATGTGCTCAATTCATTCTTCGTCATATTTATATAACAACGAAGGCAGCTAACTGCAATATAAAACCAAAAAGGAAAAAATTGAATTGTTACTAATTATGACTGACGGTGCCGCAAAGAAGCACGTCTATGCATAGGCATGTTCTTCTTTGCAGCTCTAAAGGCTTATAACTCTTATTTCTAGCAATATAGGTGCTACCCTGCACCGTCGGTCACAATTAGTGACAATTATATATTTATATCTATTGATATATACAGTATATCCACGTGATCGACTAGACTATCAGATGTTGTTATAAATCGCTAGTCACAATGCGCTTTGCATCGTTTTAGCTTTCGAATGATGACGTCCCGCTTGGCTAGGCGAGCAGGTCAACAGGAAACATCAACAGGAAACAGGAAACATCAACCAAGTACCTGATGCACATAAGGGACAGAGATGCAGGAAAGCAGTAAAATGTGACAACCGATGCAGACTTTGTAGAGCTCACACTAAAGACATCGACCACATCATACGCAGTTGTCTGAAAATGTCGTCACGGTCATATCTCCCTATGTGACATGATGTTGTAGCTAGGACACTTTATAATGAAATCCGTCGGGAGGATAATCCCGTGGACAAAGAAATAAGAACCCACAATATGGTAAAAGCCATAGCTACTCATAATGAAAAAGAATACTGGTGGATTTGTCCCAGTGAAGACCTCAATAAAATGTAAGCACAACAGACCTGATATAAGGATTTGGGATAGAGAAGAGAAACTGTGCATAGTTGTAGAAGAATTATCTGCCCAGCAAATGTTAGCATAAAGCTGAAGATCAGTGAAAAATGGAACATCTATACTGAACTATTGAGAAATATACAGTTACTCTATCCAGATTACAAGTAATTATTGGGGCCCAGGGATATGTAACATACTGCCTAAATACTAATCTTGAGAAATTAGGCTTCTCAAAACCAGAAAGGAGAAAGTAAATTCAAAGACTACAGATCCAGTCCATCATGGAACTGTAAAAATCTGTAAAACTATCCAGAATCTTACCATTTAAATATATATGAGCATGTCTACATATGCAACTATATGCATGGGAATACTGACATAAGACATACAAATCTGCACATACATACATACATACATACATACATACATACATACATACATACATACGTACATGCATGCATACATACAAACAAACAAAAATACCCTTTTGCTGATGTTGAAATTCCAATGAAGGAGCCTTGGATCTAGGATAGAAACCGGTTCTCTATTGGCAAGAAATCTTGAAATAAACTGAATAATGAAATACATACGTACTAGAGACGTACCGCCTAGGTAGGCAAGGTAGACAGTACCTACCTTGAATAAAATCGATCGATAGCAACATTTTCTTCTCATAGCAAAATATGTACCTAATTGAATAAAATTATGAAGTTTCATCTGATTATTATGCATAAAATGCAAAATGTTTTATATTTTTGTAGATTAGGTAGGCATAATTCTCTCCTGCTATTGAATCTCAGTATTTAAGCTACGCATTGCACAGTTATAGTACAGGTGCTGTGTACATTTCTACAACACCATCTTCTTTACGTGCTATAAAAGCAGAAATAGATCAACCTTCAACTCAGTCGCGCGCCTGTGTTTCACTTATTTTTTGTGCGCTTTACTATATAAAGATCGCCAACTGCCTACCCTGAGAAATTACTGACGGCACGTGCTTGATACATACATACATACATACGTACATACATACGTATGTACGTACATAGATACGTACATATAATCTATCTATCTATCTATCTATCTATCTATCTATCTATCTATCTATCTATCTATAAATACATTTTTTTTCTGTAGTTTCAGCTCATAGCCGTGGCCATGCTGATGCAGTGGACAGCTGTTCGTTCGTATCTTACATAAGTTCAATGGCTTATTTTATAATATTTACTTTTTACTGACAGTCCTCAACTATCGTCAATGTCATCAGGATATGAAACCAAAAAGGTTTCGAAGTCCTTTCCCAATTAAAGGAATATAAGAAATTTTCAATAAAATAAAGAGCAAACACGAAATATTACATGTGGTTATATATATATATATATATAACCATACATGTATACAGGAAATACATTCATATGGTGGCCTAAACACATGAGCAACCATATTAATATTTATAGTGTCAAACAAATGTGTGCGCATTCTTTCACTATTACATATATACGCGTGCCTACACACACATGCGTGCGCGCGCTCATACACACATACACACATGCACACACACACACACACACACACACACACACACACAGACACACACACACACACACACACACACACACACAGAGTTGTATGTGTATAACTATGTTATATTCGTTTCCACCAAACCTTCCCAGTACCCAACCAATCAGCTTGTCTGATCTCCATTTAATTACAGTATTCACTTTCAAACAGTGGTGTTTAATTTCATGTGTAGGTGGCTGAATGGGGAATGGAAAAAGACACGCATGCATACGTACGTACATACATACATACATACATACATGCATACGTGCATAGATATATACATGCATACATACATGTATATATATATGTATATGTACATATATACATATATATATATATATATATATATATATATATATATATATATATATATACAAACACATACAAAATACATATATGCTATATGTATATGGAGTGAGTGAAAGAGAGAGAGAGAGAGTGATAATGAGTGGAAGAGAGAAGAAAAAAAAACGAGAGAAAAAGAAAAGGAAAGAAAGAAAGAGTAAGAAATAGCGAAAGTATAACGGTTTCACGATGAAGAATTGCGAAGGAGAGGCAGAGAAAGGGAAAGCGAGAGAATGCGCATGCTCGAGAGAATATGATATTAAAGTATGTTATGTGTGCCTGTCTGAATATTTAAATATATATGTAAGCACGGTATCATACATTATATATATATATATATATATATATATATATATATATGTGTGTGTGTGTGTGTGTGTGTAAGACAAGGTATAAGTAATGATCATTACATGCTTTTCTATGTTGCAGTAAATTTGGCTTACAAATGTTTCGAGAAGCCATTATAGGTTCGTTATCGATAAGTTTACTCAGTCGCTCCATTGATCGGTTGAGAGAAATTGAACGAACTAAAAAGTTTATGGTACTTTCGTCAGAGTCATTTCTAGTTACATACAATATGTATATTTACACACACACACGCGGCGCGAACTCACACACACACACACAATATACATTAGTAGTGCCAAAAGAGAACTCAATACCGTGGAAAATGTATATATTATTTATTATATAAAATACGCTGAGGTTGCCCCAGCGATACCCTAGATTTCTTTGTAAAAGAGCGTATCTGCCAGAATTCATTCAGTCGGTGATACGTCCGACTGTAAACCACAAAATATGGAGATTTCGCTGTGTGCATGCTGAGTATTGGCAAGGCGTCCTAGCAGTAATTTGCATACAAGCTTATGCGTGTATATATATATATATATATATATATATATATATATATATATATATATATATATAAAGAGAGAGAGGGAGAGAGAGAGAAAGAGATAGAAATAGAGAGAGATATGCATACGCGCGCCTACACACACACTCACACATACACACACACACACACACACACACATCTGCATATATATTCAACATGTGCAATTTTTAATCCACTCTTTCTCCCTCCACGTTCTTTAATCTCCACGTTCTTTCTCTCTCGCTTTTTTTTCTATTCTTCTCTCCATCGGTTTTCTCTCCTCATTTCTCTGTGTAGAAGAGCGTAGGCTCGAAATGTCAAAAGCTTTCCCATGTTTCCTGAGCGTCAAACTAATGCAATCACACAGTGAGCACGCATTCTCCAGGTTCCGCAGCCGTCTTGAGGCTGCGGTAGAAACTAAGGGCGGCTACTTTGAGTAAACTGTTATCTCCTACCCAAAAAGTAATTGATATTTTATGATACTTTCATTTTGTGATGGAATACTGTTTTCTTTTCTTTTCTTATTAAATTTAGCTCGGACACCCTGTATACAGGGGAACTACGTGCTTGCGATGTGCTCAGCCACTTCCACGCTAATTTCACGAACAGGCTATTCCGTTGATTGGATCAACTGGAACCCTCGTTGTCGTAACTGACGGAGCACCATTTTTAAAAATCATTTTTATCTTCTTTCTATAACACATATTCTAATTTATACTATTCTTACTGAACTAATACAGTTAAAGTTTTCTTGCACCAATCAACTCTTGAATTATGTCTTGATTTATTGATGTCATAAGTTTTCATAGACATCGTGTCTAAATATTTTATGACCTTAAAGAATCCTTTTGATTAATTTACTGGAATAAGCAAGAACATAATCATTTTGCTATATTTACTCTCTGTATTGAAAAAAAAAACAATCGTATTTTTTTTATACGAGGGGATGCTGAAAAGTTCCTGGCTTTAAGGGTATTGCGAAAGGCCTGGATGGAAGCCGAACTTTCTGAGTTCTTTTACAGGGCTTAGAATAACTGGAGGTCAGCTGCAATGAGTGTGTTATTTCTTTACTACCCATAAGGGGCTACACACAGAGAGGACAAAGAAGGACAGACAAACGGATTAAGTCGATTACATCGAACCCAGTGCGTAACTGGTACTTAATTTATCGACCCCGAAAAGATGAAAGACTAAGTCGACCACGGCGGAATTTGAACTCAAAACGTAGCGGCGGACGAAATACTGTTAAGCATTTCACCCGGCGTGCTTACGTTTCTGCCAGCTCGCAATGAGTGTGTGAATCTGAAAGGGGAATATGTTGAATAATATAATTAACTGATCCTCCTGTATTTTCTGTTATCCAAAGCCAAGAACTTTTCAGCACACCCTCGTATATGTCGTATCACATTTTATGAAAAATTGTGTTGTTAGTTTCAGTTTTTCATCAGGTCAATCTCTGGCTCGCTATCTGCTATACAACTTAGTAGTTTAGCAGTATACAGAGGACTAAAGTGACAAAGAGACTTTTGTTTTCTGTAACATAATGCAATAAAGTGTTCCCCTGACGAGCCCTTGTCGCTAACCGTACTACTGCATTTAGAACAGCTAATGCAGAAATCCTAAAACCAACAATAGTGAAACGTACGTAGGAACAAATGATATAGATTTGTAATAATCGAAACTTCTCTCCTCCACACCTCTCTCTTTCTTTCTCTCTCTCTCTCTCTCACATACACACATAAATGTGTATATACGTGTATATATATGTATATATATATATATATATATATATATATATGGGAGATTATACAAAAAATAACAACAGACGAGGACAGGTGGTGTAAATAACAAAAGTATATATTAGTATATATTTATATATATATATATATATATATATATATATCAAACACAGACACATTTATGTCTGTGTTTGTGTTTGTCACCGCAACGCTTGACAACTGGTGCTGGTTTGTTTACGTCCCCCGTAACTTGGTGGTTTGACGAAAGGGATTAATATCTTCTTAGTCAACCCTACAAAACGGTACTCCAGCATGACCGCATTCCAATGACTAAAACAGGAAAAAGTATGCTTTTGCAGTAATTGTGTGAATTTGTGAGGTCTGTTGAGTGAAACAAGGTTAATGTGACTCCATTAATGGGCATTTTCCAGGCTTCTGCTCATGGAGACAAATACAGAATTGGCGTGAGATGATAAGGAAGCATGACACATTTGCGTGCAGAAGATTAGAGAAGTATGAAGGATAGTATCAACAATATCGACTTAGAAATCGGTGATGTTAATAGTGACGTCAGTTAGATCATTGATGCATATAGATGCTTGTGACAAAACCGAGCCCTGGAGTACGCCATTGTCAATAGAGCTTGGGTCAGAGAGAGAAAGAGAGAGAGAGAGAGAGAAAGAGGGGCGGAGGAGAGAGAGAGAAAGAGGGGCGGAGGAGAGAGAGAGAAAGAGGGGCGGAGGAGAGAGAGAGAAAGAGGGGCGGAGGAGAGAGAGAGAAAGAGTTGCATTGGTACACCATGTGATAGTACTATCTAACAGGAAGTCATTGATCCAAGAGAGATGAAACAGATTTACGAGTCAGACTAAGTTGAAAACTTTCTAGGTGTCATGGACAAGAATATTGCTTTAACCAAATCTTCTGAGGACGAAATTGAACCGTGTTAGAATAAAATTTTCGGTATTTTTCCATGTTCTTTTTAAACCAAAATTATTCATTCAAATAATGATTGTTCCTCATTACATGTAAGTTAATAAATCATCTTGGCTTACTTCATCATGTATTGTCCTCTAAAATGTATATACAACTGTATATGTATACATAGTCTATGCAAGCATATACGTATGTATGTGTTCTATGTGTGCATGTTTGTATAATTATGTATGTATGTATACATATACATACAAACATACATACATACATATATATATATATAGATATATATTCTTTTACTTGTTTCAGCCATTTGACTGCGGCCATGCTGGATCACCACCTTTAGTCGAGCAAATCGACCCCGGGACTTATTCTTTGTAAGCCTAGTACTTATTCTATCGGTCTATTTTGCCGAACCGCTAAGTGACGGGGACATAAACACACCAGCATCGGTTGTCAAGCAATACTAGGGGGACAAACACAGACACACAAACCCCCCCCCCATATATATATATATATATATATATATATATATATATATATATATATATATATATAACCTGTTGCTGATCCCTTAATTTTGTTTATATATATATATATATATACATATATACGACGGGCTTCTTTCAGTTTCCATCTACCAAATCCACTCACAAGGCTTTGGTCGGCCCGAGGCTATAGTAGAAGACACTTGCCCAAGACTCCAGGCAGTGGGACTGAACCCAGAACCATGTGGTTGGTAAGCAAGCTACTTACCACACAGCCACTCCTGCGCCTATATATATAAGTCTGTCATACCGGCCATGACGAAGGGAAATAGCCCTGAAACTCGAGTCGCCTTTATATATATATATTTATATTTATATATTTATATATTTGATCCTTTATATTGAATACTCAATATTTCATCTACATTCAATACTTTCTTTCATGGTGCCATCCATTTTTATTTTAGTTTATTTTATATTGTATATTGTATATCATATTATATATTGTATATTCCATATTCTATACCCCACATTAGTTCTGCAGGAATATAAATAAAACATAAAAAACAGACAGTGTTGGAACTCTTTTAAGCAAAATAATATATTCCTCTATACACAATCATACAAAAACCCCCCACCTTTTTTGTATTTATTTTTACTCGCATATATATATATATATATATATATATATATATATATATATATGTGTGTGTGTGTGTGTGTGTGTGTGTATAATATATATGCATGTGTGTGTGTGTGTGTGTGTGTGTGTGTGTACATAGTCTAGAGAAGTGGTAAAAGTGAAAGACGGGTTTAAAAATCAAAAGTAGAAATTAGTCCGAAGTTATTTGTGAATTATGCGTCTATTAGACTAAAGAGAATAGGTTGGAAGAGACGAGAAATGGAGAAGAAATAAGAGGGTAAGAGAGAGAGAGAGAGCGAGAGAGAGGAAGAAGAAATGTGAAAAAGGATGAGAGATAAAGATAGACAGATAATAAGAGAGGTAGATCAGACAGGCTGTCAGTCAGTCAGTCAGTGATATTGATAGATACATAGACGGAGATAGAGATATAGAGCAACGTTAGAGAGGCGGAGAAAGGAAAAAAAAACCCTCAACCACAGAGCCAGAGTGCGTTGTAAGGTGGAAGGCATATTGTGTACGAACGTGTGTGTATGTATGTATGTATGTATTTGTGTACGTGTGTGTGTATGTGAGTGGAAGAGAGAGTGAGAGGGGGGAAAAGAGTAAGGGTAGTGGAAAGCGAAAGTAAGTGTATGGTAGTGGCGGCGGTAAAGCACCATTGACGGAAATGGCAGGCGTGTATTTTTTGTTTATTTCTTTTTTGAGGCTATGGCTCAACTTGGAATGTGAAACGGCGCATGTATGTCTACTAGCCATGTGTACAACTTACAACAGGGTTGTACCGGTGATGGTATGAAGAAGGTGGCGGCGCTGGTTGACGGCGGGGGTTTAATTTGTCTGTAAGGGATAGATGGCGCCCTCTCTACACCTTCATTGCACATTCTGTTCTGCTAATTGCCCCCTACTCTTGTTGCTACTGTTAACGGTTGTTTGTTGTTGTTGTTTGTTGTTGTTTGCTGATTTTTGTTGTTTGGTGTTGTCGATGCTGCCACATGGAACAGCGCCCCCCCCCCAACAACAACAATAGCAATACTTCTACCGCTACGAAAATCATCACCACCTACAACACTGCAACCAACACCAACATCAGTATTACCACCTACACCGCAACTGGTATCTCAACGAAATCACCATCTACAACCCATTGCTGCTATCACCGCCACCACCACCACCACCATCAACACGACCACTACCACCACGACGACCGCCACCACTAACAACAACCATAACGAAACGAACACAATGACCACCTCTGGCAACCTCCCGACGCCACCACTGTCCCGATGCAACGTGGGTGTCTCTACATTGACACTAAACTTATAATAAATAGTAGCCAAACTTGCTCCATATCATACTCATTCCTAAATTACACTCATCAAATATATACAGTAAGTCCAAGGATGAGGGAGATGGAACTACATCTATTATTGCAGTTCGATCGTTTCAACAGTTGATTGTTCCAAACTCACAGTTCATAGGTAATGTATTTGTGGTATTTGTATAGTTATTGTTAACTTTTCCGGACCTTTATGGGATCTTGTTCAAAACGGGAGCACCAGTTTTCATTAATGTTTTATGTAGTGTTTTTGGTACCGAAAGACTTTCAAACTTCGTATACTTATCTATTTTGTGTTATAGAACAGAAAAAAAATTTTGTATTCGAATTTATTTCATGTAAAAAATTGTCTTATTTCGATAATTTCAACCAATCACTGACAAGTATTCAGCTGTTTATACTTACTCCTTTGGCAGTTTAAGCGGTGTAAAGCGTATTTAATCTCCATTTATAATTTCGTTAACATCTGCCTGAACTGTATGTGTACAACATTTGCTTTCTTCATTTTCTTTCACGCGTGTTTATTTCGTTAACATCTGCCTGAACTGTATGAAAGGTTTATTAGCTACTGCCTAACCCTAACCCTAACCCTAACCCTACTGCCAATATACTTCAGCCATTTTTTGACAAAGGAAATAATAATTTTATCACCGCCAGAATCGTTTGAGAATCGTTTGTTTTCGTAAATTCGGCTGAATGGACGTCAGTCATTGGTTGAAATTACAGAAATACGACAACTTTAACATGAAATAACTTGCGATGTACGCTTTTTTGTTAAGAAGACTAAGAGAAAAAGATGTTTTATATGACACATTCTACCAGTGTCCCAAGTTTCAAAGTGTTTCGTTAAGAAAATACTGGTGCCCCCGTTTTGAACAAGATCCCCTTTATGATTTGACGGGCAACATTTTTTTATGTAGTGTTTTTGGTACCGAAACACTTTCAAACTTCGTATACTTGTATATTTTGTGGTATAGAACAGATAAAAAATTTTGTATTCGAAGTTATTTCACGTTAAAAATTGTCTTATTTCGATAATTTCAACTAATCACTGACGTCTATTCAGTTGAATACAGTTTGTACTGTGACGGTGTATATGGTATTAATCCCCGTTAGTTCTGACATTTCCGATTAACTAGACTGTTCGTAAACAAAGGGGAAAAAGCCATCAAAATACTTGAATTATTAATGCACCTCCACCAAGTGCTTCATTTCCTAGAAATAGCAGCCAAATCTTCTTCAAATCAAACTCTAGTTTAGGGTTAGAGTTCGGGTTTTAGAGTTAGGGTTAGGGTTAGGGTTAGGGTTAGGGTTAGGGTTATGAGTGAGGTTATGGCAAAAATATACACACACAGATACGCACAGCGTAATTTATTATTTAAACAATATATGCGTATAAATTACGATTAAACCGGATGAAATATGTCACAGGGAATAACACACTTAACACCGGCTATTTACAAAAGAGCACTGACTGTATTCAGCTGAATAGACGTCAGTGATTGGTTGAAATTACAGAAATACGACAACTTTAACATGAAATAACTTGCGATGTACAATTTTTTGTTAAGAAGGCTAAGAGAAAAAGTTGTTTTGTATGACACATTCTACCAGTGTCCCAAGTTTGAAAGTGTTTCGTTAAGAAAACAAGTGTTGGCCGTCAAATCACAAAGATCCATTTTTCCTTCTGTTGTATATGGCCGTAAGGCATTGCATTGTTATATACGCATAATTCTTCGTCTGTTGCATTTATATATTGTCTCGTTTGTTTCTGTCTCAGTATACATTCACTAGCTTTTTCCCAGTAGCTTAATATCGTCACTGGCATAGCCAAAGTTGAGTGGTCTCAATGATAATGGTGCGAAACCACGATATTTTAGTTCATTGACTGACGTGGAAAACTCAGCTGCGAATATTCCGTGTATCGTGTCTTTGTCTATATTCCCTATTCGTTAAGATTTCGTCTAGTTTCCCGTCTGCTCTACTTTCGTCTAACTTTTTCTCCTTGTTGTGTTCTGCCTGTTATATATATATATATATATATATATATATATATATATATATATATTATTTTGTTTAAAAGAGTTCCAACACTGTCTGTTTTTTATGTTTTATTTATATTCCTGCAGAACCAATGTGGGGTATAGAATATGGAATATACAATATATAATATAATATACAATATATAATATAAAATAAAATAAAATAAAAATGGATGGCACCATGAAAGAAAGTATTGAATGTAGATGAAATATTGAGTGTTCAATATAAAGGATCAAATATATAAATATAAATATATAAATATAAATATATAAAGGCGACTCGAGTTTCAGGGCTATTTCCCTTCGTCATGGCCGGTATGACAGACTTTAACAAAATAATATATTCCTCTATACACAATCATACAAAAAAAACACCTTTTTTGTATTTATTTTTACTCGCATATATATATATATATATATATATATATATATATATATATATATGCTGTATTTTGTCATTCCTCATGCTCTGAGTTCAAATTCCGCGGAATTCGACTTTGTCTTTCATCCTTTCGGGGTCTATTAAATAACTATCAATTACGCATTGAGGCCGATGTAACCGACTTAATCGCTTCTCACAAATTTGAGGCCTTGTGCATCCAGAAGCTTCTTCTTCTTCTTCTTCTTCTTCTTCTTCTTCTTCTTCTTCTTCTTCTTCTTCTTCTTCTTCTTCTTCTTCTTATTATTATTATTATTATTATTATTATTATTATTATTATTATTATTATTATTATTATTATTATTATTATTATTATTATCATCATTGCCTTTGCACAACTAACGCTGGAGATGTACTACAATGTCAGCTGTTCACTACCAGTGAACTAAGGTAACACCTCTTATTTTTCAAGCACCTTCCGGAGTATTCGAGCGGTTCCAAGCAGTGCTGTTATGTATATATATACACATACATAGACTCACCTGTGGCTGTGTGGTAAGAAGCTTGCTTCCCGACCACATGGCTCCGGGTTCAGTTGCCATGCGTGGAACCCTGGGTGAGTGTTTTCTACTGTAGCCTCAGGCTGACCAAAGTCTTGTGAGTGGATTGGTAGACGGAAACTAAAAGAAGCCCGTCGTATATGTATATGTATATATATATATATATATATATATATATATATATATATATATATATATATGTGTGTGTGTGTGTGTGTGTGTGTGTGTGTGTGTGTGTATGTATATATACATGCATATGAATATATATGTGTGTATTCTTTTTGTCTGTGTTTGTCCCCCTCCTCTGCTTGACAACC
>NC_142928.1:150627889-150685389 GCF_046866305.1 Octopus bimaculoides
CATAATACGGGTGAAAATAAAGGAAATAAGGGACGATTAAAAGAATATGTAGAAGAAAATAATTCAAAGGCTTAATATGAGGGTGAGAAAGAGAGAGAGAGAGAGAGAGAGAGAGAGAGAGAGAGAGAGAGAGAGAGAGACAGAGAGAGAGAGAGAGAGAGAGAGAGAGAGAGAGAGCGTTTGACGCTAAAGAATATTTGATTTTCTATATTTTTAATATTTTTTATATTTTTTTGTCAGTTATCTTATGATTCACCTGCAGAGTTACTTAATGCCGACAATATCATCCTTTTATTCGTAAATCGTTAATATTTATGCAACTGAAATTCGGATCATCCTCTCTTGTGATCCTAGTTCTAGCCAGATTCTTCTTGGGTTTCAGGCAGGTCTGAGTGGAACATTTACTTTGATTAGTAAGTTAATTGATTCTGGGATATGAGTGATAAGCATCTGTTGTGGATTAAGCCTTATTTTTGTCATGTTTTATTGCGTCTCAATTCGGTTAGGGCAGGCCGCATTTGATAATTTGTTATAGTGGGTTAATATATATATATATATATATATATATATATATATATATATATATGTGTGTGTGTGTGTGTGTGTGTGTGTATATATATATATATATATATATATATATATATATATATATATATATATATATATATGAGTGTGTGTGTGTATGTGTATAAGTAGATAGCTATAGACACATATGTATATGTATGTATCTCTCTCTCTCTCTCTCTCTCTCTCTCTCTCTCTCTCTCTCTCTCTCTCTCTCTCTCTCTCTCTCTCTCTCTCTCTATATATATATATATATATATATATATATATATATATATATGAGATAAGTATAAAATTTATAAAATATATAAATATGTGTGTAAGCATATATACAAACACACATGTACACAAACACACACACGTGCGCATACACACATATAGTTTAAAGAACCTAATATTTCCATTTGGGTCAGAAATCAGGAATTCAAAATAATCCATTGTTAAAATGAAAACGCACCTTAACCATTAGATGAACAGAGTTCGATAAAATAAAAACTTGAGTGAAATGAATACATTCAACTAAAAGAGCACTTAAAGGCTTAATTCAGCATGGGCGTAGCACAGAGAATGAAGCCAGTAAATGAATTCATTAATCTGATAACGAATGACTGGCAGAGATATGGCTCTGTTAAAGAGCTGAAAGGAAACTAGTACGGTTCTTGACAACTTTAAATCCATATATATCAATAACAGAACATAGATAATCAAAAGTTTTATAGAACCGGTGTCTGAATATGCTACAACAATTTTTGACATTGGAACTGTGTTTATTTTAGGGTTCTAATTTTATTTTAGGATCTAGTATTAACTAGACACGAGCATTTTACAAATATTCATTTTATCTCTTTCATTGTTTCGCGCTCAATAGAATAAAGCTTCAGACAAGTACTGGAATTGGTTTTATATTCGTATAATTATCTTAGATATGAAGGAAATTCTGAAAGAATGACAGACAGGTTCGAGCTCTGAGGGATTTGTATTTAAAATGTAAGAAATAGTAAAACTAATTTAGTTTGTTCGATAATCTGATCATTGCTGCATAACAGTTCATAGAATCTACAGAATAATGAATAGCCATCTGTTGATATACTAATTCAAGAAGGTAAGACGACTAAAAGTATTTTGTGTAGTCACTTATGCTACTAGAAATAGCGTTCAGATTTTCCTCAAATCCTACGTTACTGTCATGGTGGAGGTAAAAGACGCATTTTATAATGTAATACTAGATATACTTATAAAATGTTCAAACTATTCGTTGCTGGAATGTCATTGATCGTATGCTGTTTCGTCGGCTCTGATCTGGAGTTATATCAGCTATATGAAGAATGAAACATATTCAATACGTGAGTGTTCAGAGTTTATCTCTTACTGGAAAGCTCTCCCCACGACTTCTGTTTTGTCTAAAACAGAAACTATATTTTCATCTTGGTAATAGCTATTAATCTGTGTGTAAACACTGAGAACGTTTGCTCTTTTCTCTCGATTCTTAAGCTACGGACGTTGTATGAAGAAACGAAAAACAAACAAAACAAAAAAAAAACGATACCACCTCCCCACAAAACATCTGACATCATTCTTTAAGGAAATGCTTCACTTTATAAAATTTTGCTTAACAAGCCACAGGTTATATCATGCTGACGATTTCTAAAAAGAATGAAATAGAGCTATAAATGATGTAGGAATTTCCTAAAAAGTAATTTATAAAAGTTAATATGTGAGTTAATGCATTATTTTTCTCGTAATTCCTTTATTTCAAATACAAATTTCTAATTCCCCTACATATTATTAAGAAATGATTATCTCCCTTGTCATA
The DNA here is from genome assembly GCF_046866305.1 of Octopus bimaculoides. Classification (NCBI taxonomy): domain Eukaryota; kingdom Metazoa; phylum Mollusca; class Cephalopoda; order Octopoda; family Octopodidae; genus Octopus; species Octopus bimaculoides. Next base: position 150,630,267 of record NC_142928.1, read on the forward strand.
GCTGCCATCGCTAGCGGAACCACGTGAAGTATTATCATGCCATCCATTTATGTAGTCCTCGATATTTTGGGTCCTTGTGGCCGTCCATATAAAAGAAACCATCCTCATCGACATCCTCCTCCTCATCATCATCGCCTCAGACACTATTATTATTATTATTATTATTATTATTATTATTATTATTATTATTATTATTATTATTATTATTATTATCATCATTATTATCATCATCATTATTATTGTTTTCATAAACGACGTTACAATTGTTTAAATTATGAGTCTCTGTTCGAATTACAAACTTTTCGGACATACTGCATCTTCTGCTCATTTACACGAAAGCTTTTCTTCTCTTTTAACGGTTAAGTTTGACTTGAGGGAGATTCGGCTGCCATTTCTAGCAAGCCATGTGATTATGTAGTTGGCCTTTCAGTGGCTTCGTATTTAGTTACGTCCCTTTATGTTCATTTAAAATTATTAACGAAAACATATGTTCTGTTTCGTCTTTCCTCCTAGGTCTGTTAATAAATATTATAACTAACACAAAACATTCAGATGAAATAGTAATAAGAAACTAATAACAAAAACAATAATTTCATATATATATATATATATATATATATATATATATATATATATATATATATATATATATATATGTATGTATGTATGTATAATATACAATGCCAGGAAGCGGTTTGCGTTTCAGGAATTCTTTCTTTTATACAATCACACTTCCGGGAATGCTTAGTTCTATAACAATGACAAAAAAACTGACTACCAAACACATACCGACATCACTTTTCTTCTCTAATATTTTATTTTCAACTTATCAGTCGAACTGATAAACAAGGCTGCAATAGATAACGAAAAGTATGCAAGAAATTCTGAAGGATTTGGAATATGGTGATGATGATGATGATGATGATGATGATGATGATGCTGCTGATGATGATGATAATGCTGATGATGATGATGACGACGACGTCGATAATGATGACGGCGACCGCAACGATGACAACGAGGACAACGATGATTATGGTGGTGGTGGTGGTGGTTGTAGGGATCCTGCTGTTACACAAATACACACACACACACACACACACAAACACATACAGGTGTGCATGCATATACATACACACATACACACATATATACTCATATATTTATCTGTATATGTATAAATATAAACGTATGCATATGTGTGTGTGTGTATGTGCATGTATTTATATATATGTATGTATGCATATATTTGTATATGTGTATATATATATATATATATGTATGTATATGTATATTACATATATATATATGTATATCTATCTATCTATCTCTCTCTCTCTCTCTCTCTCTCTCTCTCTCTCTCTCTCTCTCTCTCTCTCTATATATATATATATATATATATATATATATATATATATATATATATATATATATATATATAAGATCAGCTCTTCTTCGTGGGAACCTGCAGCTATTCCAGTTGCCTACAATATCCATAAATAAGAATACTGACCTACTGTATAGTTATCAACAGAGACCACATCCTTTTAATGAACTTCAACCCATTAGTTGCTGATAACCCACCCTGGGACAAGTTGGCCCACACACATAATGGTAGGGTATCTAATCCTTGCACCAGTAGTGGGACTACAGCTTACTATCTACTGGCAGCCATACTTATCAAGCAAACTAATTTGTCGTCTGACTACATGAAGCTGGTTACTTCACCACGTAGTAACTGATGTTGCTGAAATATCATGCTTTACAGGACACCGACCAACAGGCACCAACACTGTGTCTACTCCACCATGCGGAGCACGCAGTGACAGTAATGATGTCGCCCCAAAACAACCACCTGATTTGAACTAACTAATGGAAACCTAAATACACTCAGCTAGAAGCCATTTTGAATTTTTCCTGAATCATCTTCACTCAGAACTCCAAACATCTGATGATATGGGAGTGCTCTGCATTCACGAAATCTTAAGTCAGGAGGAGCTATGTCAATCTGTTATTAGTTATATATCAGTTCATGTACATGCTCGCGTGTACTGTGAGTGCGTATGTGTGTGTACGTGTAGAGGGATTCTAATGATTCTATCAATACACGTTACCTGGTTCTGAAACATCACCTGGTTCTGAAACATCACCTGGTCCTTGAGTGACTTTAGCGAGATGCACTTTGTTGCAAGCATTCGGGTTAGTTCTTCGATTTGAGTAAACCTATTTCCTCCACCTCCCATCAGTTTTGGGGACTCTGAAAAAGTGATGGTCACTGCCCTGCCTTGCTCTGCCCTGCCTTGCACTGCCCTGCCTTGCTCTGCCCTGCCTTGCTCTGCCCTGCCTTGCTCTGCCCTGCCTTGCTCTGCCCTGCCTTGCTCTGCCCTGCCTTGCTCTGCCCTGCCCGTTTTCTAAAGACAAAAAGATATTGTTAAGTATGACTTGACGAGAAAACCTCTACATGACCATTCAACTTACAAGAAGTAGCTGAACAATCTCACTCAGATTACAACTCCGGCATTTTTGAAAAAAAAAGAAATGACATATTATATAATGGAGTATCGTACAACTCAAAGTAAACGTTCTGAATGTGACTTGAATACATTTGATCATGTGATTGTCTCAGGACGGACCTTGGGCTAAGTATCAACAAACATAACTAGAAACGTTACAGTCTATATTCTATCACATCGAGTTAAATATTCTGACATAGCTTATGTAATTTCATGCTGGTTTCTTTCTTGCATACTGGATATCAATTATTAATCTTTATAAAAGTTCATTTGAACTTACATAACTACATAAGGACCAGTAACCTAACTGCACGTGTGCATTATGTACTCAAAGATAATTATTGTAATTACTTATTGCTAATAGTTTACCATTAACATGTGTTCACAAATACACAGACAGACACACAAATTCAAACACGTATACACATGCACACTCACAAATACACGCGCCGAGTAAAAATGTTTTGCAGTATTTGTTCTAATTCACTGCACCTTGAGTTCATTTCTCGCCAAAGTCTACTTTACCTTTCAATTTTTTTCGGGTTTGATAAATAAACTACCCTCTCAGGGAAGTGCATTTCTGAAATCGTTTGCGAGTCGGACGGGATACTTTGTGGTATCTGATCCAGCTTTGTGATACTTGCTCCAAATCCGTCTTCCTTGGTTTTATAGGAAGAATTCAACTCCCAACATGTTTTCTCCGTAGATTTCCTAAAGAAGGAGGCCTTACTCTGAAATATTGAGGCACTAATAGGACTAACCATCGACATATTTTTTATACCTTCCATTACTTTAGCTTTAAATAAACACACACACACACACAAACACACACACATATACACATATACAAAACAACGGTGTACAGTAAGATCCATGATGGTAGAGTCTGATAAGTATAAAGTCCAACGGTAACCCGAGTAGAGGTAAAGTAATTCAGGAGTATCAAAGGTCCGAGAAGATAGAAGAGATGGAGTCCTAGTGAGGAGGAAGTTCAGGCAGGAGGAAACTGGGGTGACAAGTTATGCATGTATAATATATGGTTCCAAATTGTACAACCCCCCCCACACACACACAGAAGACTTTTTGTTATATATATATATATATATATATATATATATATATATATATATATATATATATATATATATATATATATATATATTACGGAGATGTACTTGCATAGCAAGTGACCTGATCTGAGATCGTGTGCTGGAACGAAAACAATTGCAGCGTGGAAGGTGTTTATAAGCCATTTAAAATAACACACAAAATCAGTTAGATTCACTTCAACATTTAAATTTAATTTGTCAAAATATTTTCGTCGCTTTGAGACCGCGACCTGTTCACTGACAAAATTCTGTGCTGCATATAGTGAAAAAATTACAGTTAGTTCAAACTTCAGAGGTTGGATTTTCACTTATGACTGAGCCTTAAGTAATGGACTGAAGTAATGAATTGAATGATACAGATTTATACATGAAAATATGAAGAAAAGGTAAAGAATCGTTTCTGACATAGGTAAGAGGCCACAAATTAAGGGGAATAGGAATAGTATGTTAAATTAAGTACCAGTTGCGCACTGGGGTCGATGCAATCGACTTAGTCCCTTTGTCTATCCTTGTTTGTCCTCTCTATGTTTAGCCCCCTTGTGGGCAATAAAGAAATAAGAAACGTTAGCACGCCGGGAGACATGCTTAGCGGTATTTCGTCTGTCTTTATGTTCTGAGTTCAAATTCCACCAAGGTTGACTTTGTTTTTCATCCTTTCGGGGTCGATAAATCAAGTACCAGTTGCGTACTGGGTCGATCTGATCGGCTGGCCCCCTCCCGCAAAATTTCGGGCCTTGAGTAGAAAAGAATATGTTCATCAATATCTTCATGCAATATGTTACGAGATACATTGTTCAAACAATGTAACAACATTGACCAAGACAGTCGAAATCCTATCCGCTCGGTGTATGAATATTGTAATAGAAAAGTTTGATTTGAAACGTTGAGAAATTTTTGAATGTAAAATAATCGCTAACAAAAATCTAGTTTTAATGTGACGTCCTGAGGTTCAAGGGTTTAGCAATTTTCAATAGCTTAGAACACATTTTGATTTATGACATCAAAAATATATTAGTATAAGCGGTTGTTTAAGACAAAATTGTAATGGAATAAGTTGGTCATCTTTTCACCTAGACATCTTTTCATATACATATTGACTTGACATTCATTTGTAACTTTCACGAATTTTCGTGTTTTTCTGATATTTATAATGTTTTTAGCATAATAGGTTCATAAGAGGAGTTATCTCAGGACAAATGCTGCTGTAAGTGACTTGTCGACAATGTGTATGCATTAAATATAATAACTAGGTGGCTATTTTAATTGAATATTCCCTCATTTGCATATACCGGACTCTTAATTAGCCGGGTGGCCATACGCAACATCAGTGAATATTTTATTTACTTTTCGTATATCAGAAACAACGAATGTTTGTCCAAGAATGTGGTTGGCTGCTAGTACGTGCCATTTAAAAGGTCCAAAACGTCCCAAGCGCTTTTGGTGCCCTCGCTGGCCGCTTCCGAAATGAGTTTTCTTCTCTCACTCTCTCTAGCTTTCTGGTATTTATTGTCTTTTAACGGACGTCTGTAAGAGATGTTATCTAAGTAAATGCCGAAGTAACTGGCTTATCAGCTATATATGTATACATTAACACATTAAGTCCTTAAATTTCTGAATATTACTTTTAAATTTTTAGAAATGAGTGAAAACAGGTTAAAATGAAAAAAAAAATTAATTATTAAACTCCTTTATTTCAAGTAGAAATGGAAATACTCGGTGTTCTATAAATAGGACACTAAGACAATGTGATATAGCTTATTTAATGTTCTCATTTAGTGTTCTATTTATCGGACAGTGGGACTTAATGGGCTAAGTATAATGCATAGAGTTATTTTATCCTTTTCTTAAAATCCTGAATTTGACAAAGGTCTTGTGATCTTTCCGGTTTTCTGAATTTAAAAGCATTTGAAGTCATATCGATATAAATCTTAAAAAAAGGAAAAAGAATCAATAGTAATATGAATTCTTTCGTACATAAGACTAACGATTTTGAAAGATGTAAATTATATAATAGAAACTTAATGATTCAAGGTTGAAATATTGTAGTATTAACAATGAAATCTTATCACAAACCAGAATTTTCTATTAAAGCTACTTAAGAAATGGTTAAGCGAATGAACATTAAACTTCCTTGTTTTCTATTATTAGAATAATTATTCAACGTTTTTATTTAATTAATATTTAATTTAATTTGTTATATTATTACTTCGCATACATGTGTGAAAAAGTTTATTTCACTTCGCCCATTATTTGAGATTCGGTAGAATGCAAAATAAAATTACAATGCATGATGTTTGAATCATTAATCAGTTTACTCTATCTATCTATCTATCTATCTATCTATCTATCTATCTATCTATCTATCTATCTATCTATCTATCTATCTATCTATCTATCTATCTATCTATCTATCTCCTTGTTTGTGTCTTCATGGCATGTATGGAAACTCATTGAGCCACTCTGTTTTATCTAGTAATTGGCACCAACTGCGTTGAATCTCTTAGCTTCTTACAACTTGGATATGAGCTTTTTCTTCTTTCTCCTTTCTCTGAAGGTGTGGACAGATTTATTATCACATATATTTAACATCAAAATAGCCTTCCTCAATTTGCTCTCTTAATCGGCACCGAGATGAGAGAGAGCCAACATACATTCTATAATCTTTGCGTGAAAAATCCAAAATATTAAATTTTATTTTGATTTTAATTCATCCGAAGAAAACTATTTTCCATATGCTGTAATTGACGAACGCTTCACACGTTTTCTTCTCACTGTATACATTTCATTCTTAATCTCCCTTTACTCTGATTCTTCCGACAAATGGCCTACAACCGAAACGTTAGACTCAAATTTTGTTCTTCCTGTGTTTTCCGCTTTAATAATTAATGTATAATATACATCCATACATAAATGCATGCATATACGTATTACATATATACGTATATATAATACACACACACACACACATATAAAGTAACAAACAGAGGAAAAGAAATCCTTCAAGGGGGTGTGTTATTTAATATTATATTGTTATATTATATTCTTAGCATTTAATGTAATATTGTGATATAAATAAATTATTGAACTGGCAATAGTATATATCTATATTTAACTTATCTTTATATATGTATATATATAAAGATATATATAAAGATAAATATATATATATCAATTTATATTTATATATATATATATTTATATATATATTAATTTATCCTTATATATATATATATATATATATATATATATATATATATATAATTATAATAATATTAGGGACAAAATCCAAAATTACAGGTAAAAACTCAATTAAAATCAATTTATAAAAAATTAAAATTAAATTGAGCTTTATAGATAAAATATATATAAAATATATGGTTTTAGGGAAAATAACCAAGTTTCAAGAACTCATCGATGAAAATCTACTATCACATATAGAAAAATTAACAATTAAAAGCACAATAAATGAGTATAATATAAAGCAAAGTAAATATCATAAGATAAATATGATAAAATGATTACACGTGTTTCATAACTAATTTTCAAATAGAAAGGAAATTTAAATCGATTAAAATAAATTGAAATTATCGAAAATAAATTCTATTCAAAAATATAGCTAATCGTCAGATCGTAAGTAGAACAATAATTAGATATATATATCTCAACCAGCAATAAGTTGAAAATTAGTTATGAAACACGTGTAATCATTTTATTATATTTATCTTATGATATTTACTTTGCTTTATATTATACTCATTTATTGTGCTTTTAATTGTTAATTTTTCTATTTGTGATAGTGGATTTTCATCGATGAGTTCTTGAAACTTGGTTATTTTCCCTAAAACTATATATTTTCTATATATATATATATATATATATATATATATATATATATATATATATATATATATATATATATATATATATATATATATATATATATATATATATATATATATATATATATATATATATATATATATATATATATATATATATATATATATATATATAGGCGCAGGAGTGGCTGTGTAGTAAGTAACTTGCTTACCAACTACATGGTTCTGGGTTCATTCCCACTGCGTTGCACCGTGAGCACGTGATTTCTACTATAGCCTCGGGCCGACCAAAGCCTTGTGAGTGGATTTGGTAGGCGGAAACTGAAAGAAGCCCGTCGTGTATATATATATATATATATATATATATATGTATGTGTGTGTGTGTGTGTGTGTGTGTGTGTGTGTGTGTGTGTGTGTGTGTGTGTGTGTGTGTCCGTGTTTGACCCCCAACATCACTCGACAACTGATTGTGGTGTTTTTATGTCCCCATAACTTAGCGGTTGGGCAAAAGAGACCGATAGAATAAGTATTAGGCTGACAAAGAATAAGTCCTGGGATCGATTTGTTTGACTGAAGGCGGTGCTCCAGCATGGTCTCAGTCAAATGACTGCAACGAATAAAAGAGTAAAAGAAAGAATAAAAGATATATATATATGTATGTATATATATATATATATATATATATATACATATGTGAATATAAATATATATTACATATATACACATGTTTGTATGTATACATGTATATGTGTGTGTGTGCATATATATATATAGATATAGATATAGATTGATAGATGCACACACACAACAAACAAAACATGAACAAATACGAAATCATAGTCTATTTTGTATGTTTGTACGTGAGAAAATACACGTAAGTACTACAGAAAAATTAATATTCAATATTTTGTGCGCGTTGCTACGCTCATGTATATGACACTTTCATAATCAGTTCTAAAAGATATTAACCATTATCACTGTCAACTATTTCGTCACACTGTAGATTATATAAAATACAGAATATTATCAAGTATTCTTGTCAACGACACGTTAACCCAAACCAAAAGTTTCCACTCAGACATTTGACACTAAATGAAAAATTAATGGTAATTCAAATCTGCACTAGTGCTGGAACGTTTGACAGACAAGTCTTTGGTAGTTCATTACTCAGGGTCAAATATCTGATGGAATTATCTCTGCTGAAATACAACTCATCATCTTGTACAAGTGCACCAGAAGCGTGTCATATTACAAATTGTATTACATATACATAAATATATACATACATACATACATACATAATACATATATGTGTGCTCGTGTGTGTACATCAATTCACACGCACATATATGACGAATGCACCGGAATTACAACTTAGAAATTACAGTTAACATTTTTCTTTCTTAAATAAAATAAATATGATAGATCCTGCAATTAATATTTGCCTGTTTTATTCACACTTCACGTGAAAACAATCGTTGGTATATGTATGCGTAGACACACACACACGCCCACACACACGCGCACACGCACTCACACACACAATAGAACTGAAGTAAAACGAATTCATCCGTCTGTATGCCCTCGTCAGACTGGGACACACACTAATAACAAATGTTCATCTAATTCCGAAAGAACCATGATAGAACCCTAAATGATAAAATCGATAAAGATGATGACACCAGTGCAACTAACTGTGTGGTCGTCAATGAAGACTAAGACGGGGATGAGAAGTCTAATAAAAGAAATGGCAGAAGTTTCCAAAAATGCCTTAAAGAACTACCAGTAGCAGAAACAAACTAAACCAAGAAACGTTAGCCATTACTCAAAATAGAAACAAAATCAGAGTAAGAGAGGCCCCTAGCAATGAAGATACGAAAAGAAGAGGAAGGAGCAAAATGCTATGCACATAATTGATCCCTAAATATTACCTGCAAAGTATTTGCTGGCTTGACGACAATGGTACTAACACTCGTTTCATGCACCCAAAGATTTGTGCAGCTGCATCAGACAAAGGGACGGCTTCCTCTCATTATTAACAGGAATAACAGTGTCATCAAAGTGTCATCAAATTTTTACTCAAATGTATTAAAAAGCAATAGATGAACAATCTCTTTTGGCATGGTAAAAAACTATGGTGCGGCAGCTGACCTGGCTGCATGAAACTCAAAATCAGAGCCATGCCTACGAACGCAGGAGGCCACCGCAAAGAACATATCGACATCTGCACAATTGCCATACTAGTTCTTCCATTCAATGTCACAGGTTTGTTACAACTTAGTAACAAAACTAACATTTTCTGCATGAAAATCCTTGTTGCACGCTATCAAGCTCTATGCACAACACACACTGAAATGTATCTAACACCTTATATAGCAGACACAGAAATGCATAAACCAAAGTATGTTGCATTACGAACTGACCGGAAAGAAAGAAGTCGTGGTGGAGTTGCAATGTATATCTGTGAAGATCTCACGCCCCTAGTCTTGCTGTCATATTCAAACTAGGTTTGTGACTCACGAATAGCATATATAAGACAATCCGAAATAGTTATGTATCAGATGTCGCCAGCCAGACGTTCCAAATCTTATGTATAATTTTGAAGGTTGCTTCATAAATAATATGGAACTCATCCATAATGTGGAAGTGGCACTGACGATACTCCCAAATCATAATATAGTAGAACTCACAATGGATGACCCATAGGAAATCGCAGATAAGCAGCCTATGGAAAGTAGTTGGCGCCTGAATCTGTTCAGTATGATATTCCACAAATCACATTGGAAAGTAATAGAAAAAAAGGATCCTCAAACAAAATTGGCATAGATATCTCGTGAAACCTGAGATATGACGTTTAAGCAATTCATGTCAGGAATACAAGTCGTATCCATAAAATTTGTCCCAGGGAGAAAGGCCAGCCTGTACAAGAGCAAAATTCCCAAAGAGAGAAAAGTTGCAAAACAAAGTTTGCAAGCCACCTAGATATACAGCTGAAAAAATAGCAAAAAGCCCGTCTAAAAGGGATATTGCTGGTGACTGGGTAAAATCTTCAATATTTTCATGAAAAAGAGAGAGCAGAAAAAGAAACCAGGGGTATAGAAAATATATAAACACAAAAGTTTTCTTTAAATTTGCTAAAGAAACAGTCTTATTGCATTGTAAAGTAGGGCTACTGTTTTGAAGAAAACGATTCCCTAACCCGAAATCTTAAAACGATAAATGAAATACTAAATGCACAATTCCAAAAACAAAAGGAAGTTTTCTTCTCTTTGGGACACGTGCTAGTGAACAAACCAGATGAGTTTTTGCCACTGTAACTGAACACAGGAAGGCAGCTACGATCAATTACGTTGACATAAAAGATCTAATACTGGCCATACGTAGATGAAATAAACATCAACTCAGTTACAGGTCCTGATGAATTTTCGGTAATTTTTCTAAAAATATGCAAACGAATTCTAGCAAAAGCACTGCAAACTGTTTTCCTGAGCTGCCTTGCAAGTGCCAAACTTCCAGGCAAATTAAAGACTGGCATAATATACTCTATGCAAAAAGGCAGAAACAGAGCAGCTGCTGAAACATATAAGCCTATCTCTCTGACCTCTCATTGATATGCAAAGTCAGGACATGCAAAAGTCATGAAAGTTGTCAGAAAGAAGCTAATCACGTTCGTTGAAGGAAATGACTTGCTAACTGACAGCCAACATGGTTCTTCGGTCAGAAAATATTCGCCTGACACACCTCATACAACACTACAACTTAATGTTAAATTGGGAGCGATAATGTTGACTGCTGATGGCTAATGTCCTCCAAAGGACCACCGTTGTTACCTTTTCTCTAGTTCTGAAAGTCCTTAACATTCACACATGTAGATGTGATACAACTCTATTTTGCGAAATCTTTCAATAAGTTCGATCTTGAAATGCTACGTCACAAACTACGTGATCGCGGCACACAAGGAAAGCTGGAGGAGTGGCTTTTAAAAGACAGAAGCCAGGGCCCATCTTTCAGGAAAAACTAATAGTGGGTGGGATACCATTGGGCATTGTTCCGGGGCCAGTACTATTCATAGTAGTTCTATCGGACATGCCATAAAGTGCTTGCACACGTACACACACACACACACACACACACACACACACACACACACACACACACACACGCACTTACACACACACACACACATACACACACACACACGTACACACACACTTACACAAACACCCCCCCACACACACACATACACACACACAAACACACGCACGTACGCAGACGCACGCACACGCACACGGATAAACACACAGACAATCACACATCCATGAGTGCTCACAAAGTAAACTTAATCCCTTTCAGTAGTAATACTATACACTCATTACTCACATAAATAATGATGTGCCGTAGCGGAATGGCTAAGAAGATCGTTTATCAACCACGAGATCCTGAGTTAGATTCCAGTGCGAGGCATCTTAACCAAGTGTCTTTTACGGAAGCTTTTGAATGAAATACAGTAGCCGGAAACTGTTTGAAAGTCCGTTGGATGCACCGTACCCATAATTCAAAAGTCCAAACTTGTCATACACTATGTTCTACTCATTCTGTCCGAAGATTACGTTGAATTTACACATGCCTATGACACACAATGAAACTTAGCAATATTTAAAATTTTAAGGCGGCGAGCTGGCAGAAAGGTTAGCACGTCGGGCGAAATGCTTAGCGGTATTTCGTCTGTCTCTACGTTCTGAGTTCAAATTCCGCCGAGGTCGACTTTGCCTTTCATCTTTTCGGAGTCGATAAATTAAAAACCTGTTGCGTACTGGGGTTCGATCTAATCGACTGGCCCCCTCCCCCAAAATTTCGAGCCTCGTTAAAATATTTAAATTATTTCAGTACATTTATTATTTACGCTGTTTTGCACGCACATATACGCTCACACACACACACACACACACACACACAAACACACGTGTGCGCGTATATATGCATGCATATATCTATTCATATATATACATACATACATATACGTATATATACTTTTCAGTTTCACCTATTTTTTGTACAATAGTTTATTGCTCAAAGAACACAGTTAAAGCTCAGTGCAGAAATCATAAAGTATTATATGTGTGTGTGTGTATACGTATGTATCTTTATGTATGTATGTGTATGTATGTTTATATATGTAAGTATGTATGTATATACACACACACACACATATATAATGTTTCTCATTAGAACGATGTAAACATAAGCATGTATAGTTACATTTTTTTGCATACATATACAGTTACACATAACGAGTGTCAGTTCTACCTATATACTGTTGTTCATGCACTCGTAAGGTGTACCTTTACCTTCACACAATTCTCTTTATCCCTCTCTTTACACACATACCCATTCACACACACGTACACACATACACATACATGCGAGTATGAATGAGCTTATATGTATATGTGTGTGTGTATGTGTGTGTGTGCATGCGCAGGCGTGTACGTGTGTGCATGTATCTTTGTTTGTTTGTTGTGTGTGTGTGTGTGTGTGTGTGTGTGTGTGTGTGTGTGTGTGTGTGTGTGTGTGTGTGTGTGTGTGTGTGTGTGTGTATCCCTCACAGTCTCGCGCATACATGCTAGAAAGAAAGAGTACACTCGCAGCCTCGTTGCTGCAGAGTCGTATATATTCAAAGCCGGATATTTGCTTTCAGCCTGTAGTTATCGTTATGCACCATTTCACTTCTACTGCAGATTTATGAGCATTCCTTTTTCTGGCAGCCAAATGACGGAGTGACTGGGCTACTGGTGTCAGAATCATGTTGTTCCTCTAAACATGAAATGCAGCAGAGATACTCTTACATTTTCTTCAACATTCTCTTTTTCATTCCATCTATTTCTCTCTAAACTACTTTGTTTCATTCTATCTTCCTTCCTTCCTTCCTTTCTTTTTTTCTTTCTTTCTTTCTCTTCAAACTTTACAAGTGAAATATAACCCACAAAAACAACCAGAATGTTATTGTGATAAATCACAATTTAGTCGAGTAAGATGGTCAAAGTTTGGTGCCACGTTAGCAAGATGACATGCATCCAATATAGAAATAATTGCTTCGGTGTTTTCCGCCTGACTACAACCTCAACCACAATGATGCCATCACCACCACCACCAACAACAATAACAAATACACCGATACCGTATTCAAAAGTCTTTTTACATTATAAAAGTTTTTGTCAACACGGACATTTTGCGTCATAATATTAAGTGAACTCATTAATTCATTTAGTGACACTGATGCAGTAAGCGCCGACTTGCCAGAATTAAAGGGCAGCGGGGCTCTTAGAATAACAAGATAAAAAGAACGATGATGTCGCTAAAGGAAAAAAACAAATGAAAAACTATAAGAATCTTATCATGTGCAGACGAACTGTATAAGAGTTCAAATATGATAGTGGTGAGGAAAAGAACTCAATACCAGAGTTTGACCGGCCGCTATGTGTTCGTACCGGTAGCTGTCGAGACCTCAGGAGCTCTCGAACCCCGCACTGCTGATTTCCTCTGCAGATTTCAACATGGAGAATTATTTTTGATTTGCAAAAGCATTTGTGTTCTTTTTTTTGGGTGGGGTGGGGGGAACATTACAAGAACTAGTAAATATATAAATTGCAATAATCATCACTTCCTCTCACCTACTTCTCCGATTTTTATTTCGTTTTTCAAACTACTAAAATCTGTTGGGATTAACGGAGAATCTTGCCTTTCACAGTATAGAAACATTTCGTGGCACCAACAGACAAAATGGAAAAGGCTAGCGAAGGAGATGCACTGGAACATTCATTCACTTTGACTCGCCGGGCTCGCACCTGCGAACAGCAATCTCTGCCTCAATAACGGTGAACAAGCATATTCTCCGGGGTCCTAGAATGCCGGAGGTCTCAACTGTCACAGGTTCAACCATAAACCTGTTGGAGAGCGACCGTTAGCCCGACAGTCTTTTTTCTTAGCCTGAGGAACAGCGGAGCCTAGTTTAGTAGCTGACACCACCAAGTTGCTGCTGGAGAAGGTGATATAGAATATGGCATTCCAGATACGGGGTCTACCGCAGCAGAATGGGAAAATTGTCACACCGTCCGTAAAATCGGGATGCCGGCAGTCCGTCTGAGAAAATGTCGCGCGAGTAGGTGGTGGGTACTGTTGCAGCGAGTGCCGTTGGCCATTCTCCGCGGCAACACCTTTGTTATTATGTTTGCAGGGTGCAGTTGGACACAGCGTTCGGATTAGGGAGTACAGCCTGTTAATCCTTTCCCTCTCCACTTTTTCCGTTGCTTAATTTCCTTTTTATTTTTCTTCGTTTCTTTGTTGGGGTTGTTACTTCAATGATTGATTTCTGATTTCACTTATATTCCATGTGTAAGACCACCTTAATTTGTCAATAATTTAGTCTTTCATACTTCTATTTTTTCTTTTAATCAATTTATCTTTAATATGGCAATAGGTCGTTATTCAAAAGTTTTGTGCATCCAGAGACAGTAAAACATTTAATTGTGCGTCTTTGTAAGATGCAAGATTCTATGCTTTAGTTAAGCTCGTCATTGAATAGGTATCAGGCATTCTGGGTAATTCCTCTACCTCTCAAGGGCAGACTATCGTCTTACACAAGGATTTGTTTTGTGTCTGAAAGCGAGTAACTATCCACTTAATAAGTCCACTTCAATTCATGAAAGTATTACTAACTTATTAATTAAAGTGAATTAACTGAACACTAACTATATATTTGGTTAAGCCAGCAATCCTGGAAATGTTATCTTAGAATTAAATAAAACCAGAACTGCACATGCGCTGCAGAAAGGAATCAGAGAATGCAAAATATACTTCTTGTACAAAATTCTAGAGTTAGAGGAGTGTCGGTGCAATATCGCAACAATATATTCTGATTCTTATGTATCACTTAGATTCTATGACTGTAAAAAAAAAATAAAAAAGATAAATTATACTGAATACATTAATGGCCTTTTGACTAAGAGACGTTGTGATTTGATACGATACATCTTGAATAGCAATATCTTCAACCGTTTCATTTCACACGATTTAAACTCGGTTATTGAAATAAATAGATTGGTTTGCAGGCTTGTTTTTGTGAATGAATTTAATCACAATAAAACAAAGTCGATATCAGGCTTCGTCGACGTACTAAGATTAAAATTGATATATATACTTCTTATAAGCACACACACGCATACAAGCAAAATATATTAATGGTTCGCATTCGGTTTCCTGCAATATTCATTATTATTTGCTAATTTTCTTTAGAAAATACTTTAAAGTTCTAAGTTTTGGTTTCCATAACTAATCTTAATGTTGTTGTTATTATTATTATTATTATTATTATTATTATTATTATTATTATTATTATTATTATTATTATTATTCTTTATTCTTATTCTTCTGATTATTATTATTATTACAGTATTCCTTCGACTAGTGCAGGTATTACGTTCCAAAACCCCACGCTATAGGTGAAAATCCGCGAAGTAGAAACAGTACTGTACTGTATATCTTTTAAGATTATTTTTATAATTTGTATATATTTATTTTATTATAAATGCAAAATAATACCACGGATGAATCAACGTAAGCTTAAATAATAAACCGCGATAAGTGAACCGCAATATGTTGAGGGATTACTACATTGATGTCGTTGCTTTTTAGGGTGGTGAGTTGGCAGAATCGTTTGAGTATTTGAAAAACAAATTGCTTAACGGTATTTGTTGTAGTTCTTTGCGTTCTGGATTCAAATGCCAGTGAGGTCAACTTTATTTTTTATTCTTTCGGGAGTCCCTAAAATACATACAAGTTAAATAATGGGATCGATGTAACTATCATCACGGAGTTTTCTAGTAACATATCCATGCATAGTCTTCTGCTCATAAAGGCTAATCCTTCCATCTGCTTAAACTTTGCGCTAGAGTCGTGCGACTTCTTTGGGCATGTATTCTAGGCTATCAGACAAAGAGTGTTGCTGAAGGAGCTGCTGTCCATGTCTTATGATGTTATCAGCCTCATGTATGCAAACTTGGTCAAGGGATGTATTTCGACACTTGGTGGTTAAAAGATGTTGCCAAAAAGATATGATGCGACATTCAAAGGCATTTCGGATCGATGTTAAACCTCCGCCGCTTTGTTTTCGTTTTAAATAGAGGCGGTCTAGGTAACTTTATGTAGAAATTGTGTGCTTGTATGTATGTATGTATGTATGTATATGTACGTATATAGGCACAACACAAGATCTATCTAGAATAACGTTGAAGGTAATATCATGTAAACTGACATATACAAATTAAAATATGCAAATATAAAGTATAAGTGCATTGTACATAAGAAGAACACAGACACATATACATACGAACAGGATACGAAAGTGCTTAAAGACAAAGGAAATTGATAAACACTCGATGAGTAAGGCAGGATTTATTGAGAGTGTCGGTTATAGAAATCCTTTATAATTGTGTTACGCTTCGGTTTTCATTAAAATAAGACAACAACAATACGAAAACCAACGAATATTTATATTTTAATATATACTTTAATAAGTACATGTTTTGTTGATCCTACCTATATCGAACAATATTGGTGGCTGTGTGGTAAGTAGCTTGCTTACCAACCACATGGTCCCGGGTTCAGTTCCACTGCGTGGCACCTTGGGCAAGTGTCTTCTACCATAGTCTCGGGCCAACCAAAGCCTTGTTAGTGGATTTGGTAGACGGAAACTAAAAGAAGCCCGTCGTATAAATATATATATATATATATATATATATATATATATATATATATATATACATATATATATATATATATATATAATCATAAATATACAGGGATTAGCATTGAGTTGCTTCTCCAACATACTGAAAATTTAGAAATAGCAGTCAAAGAATTTTTAGAAATATGGAGAAGCAACTCAATGCTAATCCCTGTATATTTATGATGATAAATGGTTTTACCGATAAAGGTTTTTTCATACTGAACTTCTTGGCAAAATTGTTAATTATTAATTCTATTGTTAATTGACGATTCCCTGCCCTTATTCTTGTATATATATATATATATATATATATATATATATATATATATATATATATATATATATATATATATATATATATATATGTATGTGTGTGTATATGTTTGTGTGTCTGTGGTTGTTCCCTCCTAACATCGCTTGATAACCGATGCTGGTGTGTTTACGTTCTCGTAATCTAGCGGTTCGGCAAAAGAAACGGATAGCATAAGTACTAGGCTTATAAAGAATAAGTCCTGAGGTAGATTTGCTCGACTAAAGGTGCTGCTCCAACATGGCCACAGTCAAATGACTGAAGCAAGTAAAAAAATGATCTTACCAATATCGAACAATATTATATATATATATATATATATATATATATATATATATATATATATATATATATATATATATATAACGGAAACAGCTTTTAATATAGAGCCCTAAGCTGTAACAACGGGCACCAACCTATCTCTTATTATTATATATCTTAAGATAAGGCGGTGAGCTTGCAGAAGCGTTATCACGCAGGGAGAACTGCTGTTAAGCTTTTACGTTACGAGTTCAAATGCTGCCGAAGTCGACTTTACCTTTTATTCTTTCGGCGTCGATAAAATAAGTACCAGTTGAGGACTGGGGATCGATCTAATCAACTTAACTCCCGTCCCCGAAAATTACTCATCTTGTGCCAAAATTTGAAACCAAAGTATTATATCTTACAGCGGTGAGCTGGCAGAATCGTTATCGAACCGGACAAAATGCTTAGCGGTATTTCTTCTATCTATGCATTCTGAGTTCAAATATCGCTGAGGTCGACCTAACCTTTCATCTTTTCTGGGTCGATGAAACAAATACAAATCAAGCACTGGGCTCGATGATGTCGAATTTACCACATTCTATTTACCACCTTCCAAGTATAATAAATCATCGATGACTTTCATAGATGAGCATTTAATTGTTCGAATAGCTAAAGTACCAATGATTATATGATTATCTAAACGGATTAGAGTCGTTTGAGCTTTCGTAAGAATGTTTTGCCATATATCTGAGTCAAAATCCCGTTGAAGTAGACTTTATTGTTTACCCTTTAAGGGTCCATATACAACCCTTAAAATACTAGTCCAGTACTGGACTATCTTCTACCTTCCTCCCTCTACTTCTCCTTATACATGAGTCTTCCCTCTGACTTACTCTTTCCCTCTCACTCCCTCTCTCTCCATCCTTATTGTTGCCATTTATATTGTACAATCTATATCGTGATTTATTTATTCATATTTTGATTTTTGTCTTTGACTTCTTTCATTTTGCTGGGTACCATCTTGAAGAGTTTCAGTCGAACGAATCGATCCCAGTACTTTTTTTTTTAAGGCTGCCACTGAATCTGCCTGTTCTTTGGACGAATAGCTAAGTTAAGGGGGCGAAAAAAAACAACAACATCGATGGTCAAGCAGTGATGGAAGACAAACACACGCACACGAAGCTGTTTTTATTTGGCCTGAAGCTATAGTAGAAAACACTCGCCCAATGTGCCACGCAGTAGCACTGAAACTGAAATTTTGTGGTTGGGGAGCAAACTTCTTACCATACAGCCGCGCCTTCGCGTTTATTTATTGTAAGTTTTATTTCGTTCACGGTTCATTCAAAAGGAGTCGTACGATATCTGTTTGGCATCGGAGACTTCTAGACGTCACGGCGCATGCCTGCTTCCTACAAATCTGAAGAATACTGCTTTCCACGCAACTTTCGCGTTTCGTTTGATGCTGGCTCTTGTTTGTTTGTCTGCGCATCTGTTTCCTCAAAATTCTCATGTTTGTTTCTTTTTCTTATATTTTTGTATATTATTTTTTGATATTTTTTTTATTTTTTAGATAAGATGGACATGTTTAGTGGTGTACGTGTTGCCTTTTTCATTTCGTGGGTGTATGTACATTTGGATGTATATCTGTACGTAAATGTGTTTGTGTGTACGCGTGTGTTTGTGTCTCAATGTGTATGAGTGTGTGTGAGTGTGTGTATTTGTCTGAATGTGTGTGTGTCTCTCTCTCTCTTTCTGTATAAGTGCGTGAGTGCGAGCGTGTGTGTTTATGAGCGCTTGTGTATGCTATTGTGTGCATGTGTATGTCATGTGCCTATGTATGTCTTGTGAGAGTACGTTGGGTATGTATGTAAGCGGATAAGCTTATGTGCGTCTATACTTACGTATGTGAGTGCTTGCGAATACGGGTCAATATGTATGAATGTATGTGCAATTCATATATGTATGTGAGCGTATGTGTTCATGTAGCTGAGTATAATGTTGTTGGTGACGTGTTCATGTGCATGCGCATGTGTGAGAGCGAGTGTGCGTGCGTGTGTGAGAGGCTGTTTCAGTGTATGCGTGAGTGTGTGTGTCTGTAAGTGTGTATGTGAATGTGCGTTTACTTGTGTGCATGTGTGTATGTGTAAGTGTAAGTTTGTGTGTAAGTGTGTGTGATTTTGTGCGTGTGTGTGATAATGTTATTTGTGGATATGATGTGAGATTTTGATGCGGTTATGATGTGAATGAACGTGTGAGTGAGTGTTATTTATTTGTGTATGCCAGCGTGTGTATGTGTGTGTGTGTGTGTGTGTGTGTGTGTGTGTGTGTGTGCCTGTATGTGTGTCTCTATTTCAGTGAAAGCAAGACAGGAGAGAAAGTACGAACAATAGAGAGAGTAGATAGTAAAACTGTTGGATAGACAGAGACAGACGGTAGAAGAGTATGAGATCAAAGGAGACAAGCGAAATGCCACAGAGACAGAGAGGAAAAGAGAGTACGTAAATGTAAAAGATCAAAAGATTATATGTATATCTATATGTCTGTGTGTGTGCATGTGTGTATGTATCTGTATGTGTGTGTTGGGGAGTATACTCACGAATACCTAAGTATATGAAATAAGATGAACATTAAGCAAAAGAGAATACTAATTTACAGAATATTCACAAATTGCCGAAAATTAAGTTTTATATATTAAAGTAAAATGGCTTCACCAGTTATTGTCATCCTTCTAATTGAAATCTCCATTGTAACTAATCACCAATATAAAGAATGTAACACATGTTATTCATATGCGCAGTCTTGTTCTTAAGAACACAGACACACAGACAACAAACACACAGACACACACACAGGCACACACACACACACACACACACGCACGCACACACACACACACACACACACACAGTTATACAAATACTCTGAAGGCTACCTGCAACATTTTCTGCCCGAATGGGCTGTTAACCCAATATTTAAAAGGCTTTATCTGCTTCGAGACTGACTGTTCCAAAAGAAAGAATTACTTTATGTCCTAACGAAGTTTATAGTTTCAATATCAACAATATATATATATATATATATATGTGTGTAGGTGTGTGTGTGTGTGTGTGTGTGTGTAGAAGGTTGAAAAGGAACACACGAGTTGATATGTATAAGGAAAAAAAAGTCAAGGCAGAAAATACTAAAAAAAATTTAATCACAAAAAACATTTTAGTACCGGTTTCAGTCATTCAGACTTTTTCAGCTCTAATTATGGAAAGCAATTAAATTTTGGAAAAAATTAAATGAAAACTTTTTTTAAAAGAATATTTGCATAGTATTCAAATACAAGGGGCATTTTCCTTGCATCTGCATGTCTCTGTCTCTCTTGTTTACTCTTGTGGGTTCGAAACGCACCGATATCGGTTGTCAAGCGATGGTAGAGGGACAAACACAAACACACAAATACACACACACACACACACACAGACACACACATATATTCGTCAAGCTTCTTTCAGTTTCCGTTAACCAAAATCCACCCACAAGGCTTTGATCGGCCCGTGGCTATAGTAGAAGACACTTGCCCAAGGTGCTACGCAGTGGAACTGAACCAGGAACCAGTGGTTGCGAAGCAACCTTCTTACCACACAACATATATATATATATATATATATATATATATATATATATATATATATATATATATATATATATATATATATATATATATA
This sequence comes from Octopus bimaculoides, assembly GCF_046866305.1. Lineage (NCBI taxonomy): Eukaryota > Metazoa > Mollusca > Cephalopoda > Octopoda > Octopodidae > Octopus > Octopus bimaculoides. Next base: position 150,651,781 of record NC_142928.1, read on the forward strand.
TATATATATATATATATATATATATATATATATATATATATATATATATATATATATATATATATATATATATATACATATATATATATATATATATATAGTATTGATAATAAGGAGAATGAAGAATTTGAACATTCAGACTTTATGTCTATTTTCAGTTAGCTTATTCATAATAATTGTCCGAAACGTATTTCTCCTTATTACCAATACTTTACTTTGCACTCTAAGTAGCTAAGAAATAAACTGTAACTTCGGATGGCAGTTTACCATAGAACGCACTGTCTGAAGGAACCAGCCTTGGCATTTTATATTGAGAAATTCGGTATCTGCCTGGATATTATGACACCCACTTTACTATATATATATATATATATATATATATATATATATAGTAAAGACTCTTGATGTGAAATCATGTGTTAAAAAAGATAGTGCTGTATTTCGGGGCGGTCATTTTTTTTCCAAATAAACACACGCACTATATATTCGTTCTTCACTCGTTTATTACTGTTCTTATTGTTGTTTTTTTATTGCCACCGCTGCGGCTGCTGTCGTTTTTAGTCGTGTTGTTGATACTGTTGCGGCCGTCTGTGAAGTTACTGTTTGTGTTTCTGGGTGTATATGGGTTCGCTTCCTATGTTGTTTGAATTCGTGCCCTTTATATAGATGTATTTATAGATCTATTTATTTTTATGTATCTATATTACTTATATTTATCACAGATATTCTTATTTAAGGCGGAGAGGTCACAGATATGTGACGAAAGACTTCCGGACAATTGACATGAGTTAGAATAAGAACAGTAAGAAATGAGTGAAGAACGAATATATAGTGCGTGTGTTTATTTGGCAAAGAGAAAAAAAAACATCTCGAAATTCAACAATATATGTGCATAGAATATGAGGGGTTTAGTTCACTGGTGATCTAAACAAATAGGTACGCTGTGTAAGAGCTATAATTGGTCATCCGTTAGGTTCCAAGTTGACAGGTGAGGCTGGAGCTAGGGATCCGTGGTAGGTTTCCGAGTTAGCATGTATATTTATACTTTTACAAGAAGAGGTGACAATGACTTCGAAATTCGAACTGTCCACGACGGTTAGCAGGCTGAAACGCCAAAGGAATTATCATTTCTCTTCTTGTGAAAGTATACTATGTATGTATGTATGTATGTATGTATGTATGTATGTATTATGCATGTATGCATGCAAGCATGTATGTATGTAAATGTATAAGTGTATGTATATATATGTACATATATACATGTACATGTAAATATGTATATCCATGTACATATATATATTTATATACACGCATACATAACACACGTACACGAACATACACATATATGCATACATGCATACAAGCATTCTTGATTATATCTAGTAAACTCTGATATTGCCACCGATAAAGAAAGGCTATCAGTAGAAATAAGCCATCTATAGACCATTTCAAGCCTTTACCCTAACAAAACTTCATTCTTATCATATATTTAAGTAGCTCAAATATTTGCCTCTTCTTTTTAGGAACACAAATACAATTGAACCCCTTTATGTTCATTTTTAGTATGCCCACTTTGAATTCTTCGAATTGTCGCATTAGTTTTCTTCTGATCATTTTTAAACTATCAGATAAGTTATTTATTTTATAACAGTTGCGGTTTAACATTCATCCTGTATACACATTTATCATCAAGTATCTATGTATGTATCAATTTGACATTAACGCGCGCCCGTGATTTACAACGCTAAAGCAAGCGTAATATCTATAGTCACCAAAAGGTACACAAATCTAAAACTTAAACTCCATCTCTTTCATCCAGGATAGGTAACTTAGGAATAGGAAGTCGGTTCTGGCATCCCTCATTGTTTTCCCGAAACAGCTGTAAAGTTAAGACTTCATTGCAGCATTCTTTTACTCTTTATTTCAGTACGTAATTTTCGAAGTAAGTACATCATTTAGGCCTACTTTTGTTTATTTGCCTTTTCTTACTCGTATAAATATCGAAAGTATTTTTTAAATCCAATATTTAATTACTTTATCTACTTCAAGTTGCACTGTTCAAAGCGAATTTTTTTCACGTCCCTCAAAGTTTCTAATTCTCATGATGCAAACAAGACAGGTATAATATGATATATGTGTATAAAAAACCCAGCAAAACTTTTTAAATGCAAAAATGTATAAACTTTAGAAGTTTAAAGTTAATATAATAATTTTATCTATTAGCGAAGAGAAAGTAAAATCTGCCACGCATCTAGTGTGACTCGAAAGCAGCGTCTGTTATAAATCATATAGTTGGGTTAACAACAACAGCAAAAAGACTTCCCAAGTCCCATTGTCCAATTTAGTTGACTCAACCTAGGCTCTAAGAGTACACTTTCCATCAGATTTATGTTCAGAAGCTACAAAGCGTGTTAAAATTATAAATGTAGTAACATCCTAACATGTAGTAACATCCTAACCATAAAACTATAAATTCACGTCTTGTTTCTCACTCACATATGCAAATGCCAACCCATTTATACCAATACTCAAAATACTCATATGTACGTATGCATGTATGTATGTATGTATGTATGTATGTATGTATGTATGTATGTATGTATGTATGTATGTAACAATTATTAATGCCACCAACTCATTACATGTGTACCAAAAAGTATTGAGTCAGCATTTATGGTTCATAAACCCCATGATTTCTCTGTTAGTGGGACAGCCAAGTCAAAGATTTACATTGAATCCTGTATGAATGGCTAAATAAAAAAATATCTAGAGTTTGGTGCCAAAAATATCATCAGACTTAGCTTAGAGAATTGAGGTAAAGTACTGCTGCCACCACTTGATATTAAGCTTCGATTAATAAAGCAGCTTTACCTGTTAAAACCCTGTTAAAAGATGGAGACTGCTTTATGTATTTGTGCCAACCTCATGTGAAAGGTTTATTTACTACCCCTCCTAATTGAAAACTGATTTCTGATGAGAATTTGATAGTGAGCTGATCAACCTAGAATAGGAAGCTCAAAATCGAAATTACAAAGAAATTGTGAAAATTTGAAGTTCAAAGAGCTGGATAATTACACAAGCCTGAAAGTTCACTTTTTCGATTCACATTTGGAATCTTTACCAAAACGTTTTGAAGCTATCAGTAAAGAACAGAGAGAAAGATTCCACTAGAATATCGAGGATTTGGAAAAAAAGGTACCAGGAACATTAGGATGTCAATTTGATTGTGGGCTACAGTTAGTTAATTCAAAGGGACACAATAATGTATGCATGCGTGTATGCATGTGTATATATATATATATATATATATATATATATATATATATATATATATATATATATATAGAATATATATACACGCATATGAGAGTTATCGGCATCCAGAAAACCCAAGATAGCAGGTAAGGCTTATGTAAATGCTACGGAAGGACCGTAGTTAGACTCTCGGTTCGATCATATATATATATATATATATATATATATATATATATATATATATATATATATATATATATGTGTGTGTATGTGTGTGTGTGTGTGTGTGTGTGTGTGTGTGTGTGTGTGTGTGTGTGTGTGACACCTTTACCCATGCATATATGCAGATATACAAATACATATATATTCATGCAAATTCTTCAGAATACGTATGTATTCTCATTTATGAATTTACATGCATAGGCTTATGGAATATGAAACTATGTTCGGACCTTAAAATCTAAAATATATAATTTTAAATCAGAACATATAAATTCAAAACATATTACACGGAATTTGAAGCGCAGTCTTTTGATATTGAAAATATAATGGAAAATAGAGCAGAGAGTGTTATGCCTGGGTCGGTATACTGCTGACTTTTTATTTCAAGGTTTTCAGTCGCTACTTAGCACTGTACATGCAAAAAGGTGACCTGCTCTGATTTATAATCACGATCGATCCGGTCTGGAGAAGTAGCGTCATCATTTCTATGGCATATATATCAATGGTTCCCAACCTGGGGTCCGCAAAAGTGTACTGGGGTTCCGTGAACTAAATTCAAAATTTCATTTATATATATATATATATATGTGTGTGTGTGTGTGTGTGTGTGTGTGTTCTGTTTTCAATTTATGTTTGATATATATATATATATATATCAAACATATATATATATAGGCATATCAAAAGGGGGCCGTGGGAGAACTCATTTAAATAAAAGGGTTAGGAAGCACTGTGAAAAGGTTGGAAATCACTGGTATATATGTTGGGGTTGAAAGGTTACATGTTTGTTTGTCGCAGTCTTGTAACTCTGTACTAAACCAATAGCTAATGTTCTGCAAGTAATTTAGCAAATATATTCATTTGGACTGGCTTGTGTCAGTGTTTAAAGTTTTTGAAAAAAAAAAAAAAAAAAAAGATAGTGTATTAATAGATTTGGTTTTTATAATTGTTCCTGGTTGCAGTGCGATTTAGAAAATGGCATTGTATTATGAATAAATAAAAAAAAATTGGTTAAAACTTCAAGTGGATTTATATAACAGGTTGAGCCAGTTTTTAAAACAGTTATCAGTGCAATAAGGAAAATCAAGGATACAGCGCATCTGTAAAGACATTATGAACCAGTTACCTGTTTCATACACGATTTCAATTTAGAGAATTTATCAATGAGTTTATTAGAATACGGGTTTACTATACCGGTAAACTTATTGTGCTGGTCCTGAAAATACACATCTAGTTGCAATTTAAATAAGGATCAAATTTCATCCTTTTGCACAACTGCAGATGGCGTGTATCGCCTGAAGACCGTAGTATGAATGAAATTAAAGTAATGACGTTTCTTTAAAGATAATATGAACGAATAGTCTATGATGTTTACATACAATCGTCTGTCAGTTAACAAGAATGAAAAACCAAGAATCACAACAGTGTGTAAGGCCTCCCTATTCCCAGCCTTGCCGGATAACATTTGCTACCAAGAACAACGCTTTTCCAGTCTTGTTTTCCGATCTCCAGGAATATCCTGGGGGTGCGGATTATTTTGTTGTATCATATTCACCAGACTTCCCGAACTTACAGCAAATTTTATAGCAGCCAAATATAAAACAGAATATAACTCTGTGTGTGTCTTTATATAATGGCTAAATGTCTGTGATTTTATATGATGTGTGTGTGTGTTTACATAATGCTTTGATGAAATTATTATGTTGCTTCTGTTTTTACAACTACTGTTTTACGGCTACTTAACACACTAAAGACAAAATTCAAATTAACTTTATGAGAATCCATCAAATGCATTTTCACCCTTAAAATACTTCGGTTGAAAAATCAGAAGCAAGTAACAAAAGTATGCTTCGTTAAATGGCTAATTTAATCCTCTTTATACACAATCATCGTCCCATGAGAGCTCGTGCAAATACACACGAAGGCATACGTACGCACACGTACACAGTCGCACATACATACACAGTCGTACACACATACAAAGGGACAGACAGAGAGACAGACAGACACATACACATAAATATAGAAATACGAAGGGAGCATATACAGGGTCGTTCGGCCTATTAGAAATAGCAACAAAAGATATCCCTCAAACCACACTCTATGGCCTTAGAAAAACATAATGTACAACACTGCCTTATGTGTTTGAACTGCAAACGAGATGGTTACAAATGGAATATATTAAGTTTTGGGCCGCTCTAATATGGTTGACTTGGGGCCAAAAGCAAAACAAAAAACAAAACAAACAAAAGATGCAGTAATATACAAATCCAAGTTAACAAGTAAGCCTCTACGTAGTCACTCGGCTTACTAGAAACAGCAGTCACATCACTCTCGAATCTCACCGATGGAGTCTTAAATAGAGATATAGAAATCCCTGATATATAAAAGAATGTTTGTGTACACACACACACACACACACACACACACATATATATATATATATATATATATATATATATATATATATATAAATAACTATTAATAACTATATATATTAATAACTATATATATATATATATAATAACTATATATATATATATATATATATATATACATACATCCTGGGCTCGGGAAGTAAAATCTCACTAGAGAGTATTAAAAGAACACCTACCAAACAGACAAACAGCGGTAAAGTTAGGAAGTTGCTTTCGCAAACATGTGATTCGGGGTTCTTGCAAATGACCTCTACCAAACCCTCGGTTATAAAATTCATTAGACTGAATTACCAGTCGTGTGTTTGTGTTTATATATATATATATATATATACACACACACATACATCAATGTTCGGTGGTCTTCCGCATATCTTCTGTCAACTAAATTCACTTAAAATGCATTGGTCGAGCGGAGGCTAGAAGAAACTTGTCCAAAACGCCGCGCGCTGGAATTGAACCCTAAACCAAGTGATTGCATAGCAAGCTTCATAACCACAAACCCATTTCTGCATATATAATGTTTAGTGCAGAATTTTACATAAAGTAGTTGAAGATTAACTGAAGGATCACTTAGTTCATTTGAGTGTAAGATTTATTTTTGAAGATAAAAGTCTGACAGTGTCTTCGAAGTTTTACCGTAGACTGGTCATCTGACGTTCTAACATTCTGACATTGTGCCACTTCAGTGCACTCGACTACTACTTTATCATTTATGACTCAGAATGAAGAAAAGGCGAAGTTTAATTCAGAGAGGATTGCAATTCACAACACAGAGAATGGAGACAAATACCACCAGAGTTATTTGTTCCTGCTAACTCGATGCGTATATATGCGTGTGTATATCGCGAGAGTGAAACAGAGAGGCAAATAGATGGATAGATAAGTAGATAGAAAAATAGATAAACTTATAGATAGACAGGCAGACGGATGAATAGATAGATAAATAAATAGAAGGTAGCAAGATAGATAGACAAACAGATAGATAGACAGACGGACAGACATATAGATAGATAGACAGATAGATCGATAGATAGACAAATAGATAGATAAATAGATAGATAGACAGATAGATAGATAGATAGATAGATAGATAGATAGATAGATAGACAAATAGATAGATAAATAGATAGATAGATAGATAGGTAGATAAATAGATAGATAGAGAAACAGATGGAGAAAGTGGGAAGAATCAGATTTGACAAATCAATCAGTAGTAATATAGATATATAGATTAGATTATTTTAACCATAAAATACATAAATATACCTGAGTCTGATGTTTGGGAGGTAAAAACCCCTAATTATGCCATAAAAGGAAAAATGGGGGAAGATAGTTACTTCTTAAACGTAAACATACACGTAATCAGACAATTTATCATATATGCATGCGCATGTGTGCTTGGCGCGATAGGAAAGTTCGTAGATCACATAACCTTAACATGCAGGCACCAATTCAGTAATTATAGACAATCTCTTGCAGCTCTCTTATTATCGCTAATTGCCTTTCTCCTCTTCACACACTTCTCTGCTTCCTCTTCTCCCATCCAATCAGCCATTTTCTTAAATGTGTTTTATAATGCATATGCCTCTCTGTGTACACGTGTCTTTATGTAAATGCTATGGTTCGTTCGAGTATTTATAGGTATTTTATAGACTATCATGTACATACAACGCACACATGTATGCAATTTCGCACTGATATACACACCCACGCCAACACGCACCAACACACACACACACACACACACACACACACACACCCACACCCACACACACACACACACACATGCATATGCACGCACACATGAGTATGAATGCAACGTACGCACATAAACACTTACACACAGAGATATATGTGTATGATTGTAAACGTATAGATATATCAGTATAGGTACGTATATATGTATACATACATCATATATATATATATATATATATATATATATATATATATATATATATATCCATCCCCTCTTCTGTCCATATCTATATTATACACACACACACACACATATGTGTGTTTGTGTGTGTGTGTGTGTACGCGTGTATAACTGTAGGTATATGTATTAGATATATATAAATATACATATGCATACTTATAAACAGACATATATTTATCTGTTTATGATTATCTATCTATCTATATATCTATATATATACATGCATGTATATATGCATATATTTATGCACATATAAATAATCAGAAAATCAAGAAAACCTCAGATTAACAAACACATCAATCGGACTACATTTATAGTTTATTTTTAATACAAAGCATGACATAACAAACAGGTCACCTATTTTGTTATGTCATGCTTTGTATAAAAAATTAGCTATAAATGTAGTCCGATCGATGTGTTTGCTAATCTGAGGTTTTCTCTATTTTCTGATTATTTCCATTGGTTCCTGATAAACCCTTATTTATCTTGTTGTTACCTGCACTCTACGTGTATGGTGTGCCTGCACACCAATGCCCGGGGATAATACGGGTAACGGATACCGATAGTATATACGGATATTTTATCCCTTAGTCGGTTATTATAATCGCTAACTCTATTTACACTTTATATATATATATATATATATATATATATATATATATATATATATATATATATATATATATATATATATATATATATATATTTCAAGCATGGTGGTATCTCTTAGATACCCTAAATTATAATTTTTATAATAATTATATATATATATATATATATATATATAATTATTATAAAAATTATAATTTAGGGTATCTAAGAGATACCACCATGCTTGAAATAGCAGTCAAACCTTGACTCTAAAACCAAATTAAAGATTCATACAGCACTAGGAGAGAAGACAAAGAGACAAAATAAACTAGCAAAAAATTACTGGATAATTCCAGATCCCGGATTTCTGGCTCTGCATAAGAAATGCTCTGCCTTCATCGGTGGAATATACTCAGATAGCACATAAATACAAATAGATATATATACAACATATACGAACGTATACATACATACATACATACATATACATGAATTATCCTTTGTTTGCAGTTAACACGGAAAATTCAATAAACAGTTATCAGGGTAGCAAAATTCAGGCAAGTAACAAGGATGTAGCGACTGAACCCGGAAGCATGTGGTTGAGAAGCAAGCTTCTTATCACACAGCCACGGGAAACGTTTTGAATATGCACATGAAGGTCTCTATTCCATTATGCCGGCCACAGTCTATATTTATTCTACAGCTCTATGCAGCTCCCAAAACTGGTTCACCGGTCAGTATAATAATGTTGACCGATGAACCAGTTTTGGGAGTTGCATCGAGCTGTAAGATAAATATAGTAAATAATAACAATAATCCTTGGATAGAATTTATAAACATGTAATGCATCGCTACGCACGTTTCCACAAATCACATGTCTCTTAAGATCACACTCCCTATTCTTGGGATGATTACAGTGTAGTCTGTAGTATCCGTGGGCATCGGATTGTCATCTTCATGGGTCCATTTCTTCAAGCGATATAACATTAATGGATGTTTACCAGAGGGATGTTTATCCCTTTTGACCATTGTATATATAGGCGCTGGCATGTTTGTATGATAAGAAATTTGCTTTCGATCCTCATGGTCCTGCGTTCAGTCCCACTGCGTGGCATCTTGGGCAGCTGTTCATCTACTATAGCACCATAGTATTGCGATTGAATTTTTGTAGACAGAAACTGCAAGAAGCCCGTCGTATGTGTGTCACTGTGTGTTTGTTTGTATATGCATATAGATACACATAGATATGGCTATATGTATATATATAGCTATATGTGTGTGTGTATGTGTGTGCGCGTGTGTTTGCCACTTCAGCCATAGTGTTAGTTGTTTACGTCTCTGTAACCTAGTAGTTCAACAAAAAGTTCGATGGACTAAGTACCCGACTCCAATGAATACAAACAGGGTTCGATTCGTTTGACTAAACCCCTTCAATTCAGTGCCCCACTATGGCTGCAGTCCAATAACTGAAACAAGTAATGCAAGTGCTACCACATAACGGACGCTAGCAGACTTAATGGGTCATCAAGAGAGAATGTGCGCCATTTTGAGGCCTTCCTCTCGACGGCATTAATACGCTCCCTCACTGTTACAGTCATTTGACTGCGGCCATGCTGAGACATTGCCTTTAAGGGGTTTAGCTAAACGAGCTGCCCCCAGTACTTATCTCTATATATTTATATTTATATGTGAGTGTGCGTGTACGTGTGTGTGTGTGTGTGTTTGTGTGTGTGTGTGCGTGTGTGCGTGCGGTTGTGTGTGTCTAGGAACACATGCTAAGGAATTCATAGTTCCTAGTCTCACCACGGAACATCAACCTCTACACTACACACACCTTCTTCCGATTAAGCTGACTTACACATACAAAGGCGGTGCTCCAGCATGGCCGCAATTAAATGACTGAAACAAATAAAAGAGTAAAAAATACTCACAAAAAAGGAAAAAAGGCAAAAACGTAAATTCCATCAAATGACATTGGCACTCTCTCAATCTCAAAGAATCTTTTTCTCACTAACCCGCTATCGTGATGAACAAGTATAAGAAAATTAATGCACCACTGAACTTCATTTTTACAACCAAACGTCAATTACTGCCAGAGTCATAAACTACCCAACTAACTCACAAATTAAACTTATCAACATTTACGTTTTCTAATCACTTAAACAGAAATCTTTACATAAGAAAAAGAACGAGAATAAAAATAAAATCAAACAACGGAAATAGGTAGTTTATATTAGCATACAGTTTGAATGAAGGAAACTAATTTTAAATCTCCTTCGTTTCGGACAGTTCTAATAGATTGTGATGTGAGTGTCTTCCATCTTGCTGTTCGAGTTTTCCATCTCTCAGGCTACATGTGTTTCATAACTAGCGGAACCTCGGAAGTAGTGATTATCCAAACTCGGGGTAATCCGCTAGTTACTCATCGGGCCAAAGATGCCTAAATCAAAAGGTAACATTGTCGTCAAGGGATCACACACACACACACAAACACACACACGCACACACACACACACACACACACACACACAAACACACGCACACAAGCACACACACACACACACACACACACACACACACACACACACACACACACACACACACACACACACACACACACACACACAGGTGAAATAACTGGTCCAAAAACGACTCTTGAGACCACTAGACTAGTTTCGCTATCAGTCGTAGGCACGTCAGCAGTGACTACTCAATCACAATTAGTGACGATTAAAGTGTGTGTGTATGTGTGTGTGTGTGTGTGTGTGTGTGTGTGTGTGTGTGCTTGTGTGTGTGTATATTCATCGCTTAGCCATTTCGAGACTAATAACCTGGTTTAGAACTCGATATACGTATGTTTCAGAGCATAGTGTTAAATGAATGTAGAGCGGTAAAAAAAAAAAAAAAAACGATCACACAGGAAAAAACAATGGGTGTGTTATGAACTTCATTAGCTTACAACTATTTCTGCTATGGGATGCAGTGGATTCTTAGTTGAATGTCTGAAGAACATCCTATAACTGTATCGGAACTTCGAATGTGAATTGCAATTTATTTGCGAAAAAATGTGTATATATGTCTGGTGTGTGTGTGTGTGTGTGTGTGTGTGTGTGTGCGTGTGTATTTATATATGTGCATGAATTGATCTGTGCATGCGTGCTTCGATCTCTATGTCTCCATCTATACTACATTATTATGATAATTATTACTATAATAATAATAATAATAATAATAATAATAATAATAATGATAATGATAATAATAATAATAATAATAATAATAATAATAATGCCTCCTCATTGATATGACTGTCCCAATCGATATAAACGTATCTGTCAAGACCTACCAAAAACTGAGCAAATATAAAGATCTTGAAATAGAAATTAGCAAAATGTGGAATCTGAAGACGAAGACAATACCTATTGTCATAGGTGCCCTGGGAATGACAGCGAAACGGGCTGATTACTACCTAGATCAGATTCCAGGAAACCCCAAAATGGCTGAAGTTCAAAAGATAGTGCTCATGGGAACTGCCCATATCCTACGTAAAATACTGTCTATGTGATCTCAAATTTTAAAGCAAACACATAATTTTCTTATGGTTTCTTAAACATTCACTTGAACAAAACTGTACAAATCCAAATATATGGTACCCTAGGCATAACACCTACATGAACTTCTAACTTGTTGTCTCTTGAGGTCTCTGGGTGAGACTTGGATCCAACTTGTACAAATGCAAAACAAAAGTCAAACATAAAATAATAATAATAATAATAATAATAATAATAATAATAATAATAATAATAATAATAATAATAATATACTGTCTATGTGATCTCAAATTTTAAAACAAACACATAATTTTCTTATGGTTTCTTAAACATTCTCTAGAACAACACTATGTACAAATCCAAATATATGGTACCCTAGGCATAACACCTACATGAACTTCTAACTTGTTGTCTCTTGAGGGCTCTGGGTGAGACTTGGATCCAACTTGTACAAATGCAAAGCAAAAGTCAAACATAAAATAATAATAATAATAATAATAATAATAATAATAATAATGATAATAATAATAATAAATTATCATTATTAGGGCGCATGGCCTAGTGATTAGGGTGTTGCAATCACGATCGCGAGATCGTGATTTCAATTCCTAGACCGAGTGGTGCGTTATGCTCTTGAGCAAAAAAATGATGATTGCGCTGCTCTGCGATCACTTCTGACACCTGCCGCGTAGTACATAGTACATCTATTCAGACAACGTCGACTTGATGGCTAGAGTGAGTTAACGTACAGCACATACATTTGATCTCTATAAACAAATCATTTATGCAAGTCGTTCGGCAAAAGCAGAACGCTCATACTTCGAGGGGAGATTCCATCGTTATTATTATTATTGTTGTTATCTTTATTTTTTTATGTGTTATTATAATTACCATTATTATTATAATTCATTTTGTTCATGTACAAATACGTGGATATTCATCATTAAAAAAAAATTATGTTACTTAATTTTAGAAACTGAAGCGTGTAAGCATGTCTGACAATTCCAGTCGTGTCGGCCCGCACGGTTCCTCCGAGGATGCTCTTCGCCGCGTGTCCGAGGCGGCCGGTACGTTCACTGCGAAGGCCAAGACTCAGCACTTTCTCACGAAGCACCCGTCACTCAAGAATGGATATCAGGCAATGTTTTCGATGTAGCTTGTGACCTCCAAACTCACCAGATTCAAATGCTCGTGTCTACTATCTTCGGAGGGTTGTTGAAAGGAAAATTATCAACATCCTCACAATGTCATAGCTTCACTGGAAACCACCGTTGTCCAAGTGATGTTTGAAATGGCTATGGAACATTTAGTGCAGGCATGTCTACGATTCCGGTCCCGCATTAAAGCAGTCATCGAAACTGAAGACAGATTCATAAAATATTTTTTATGAGAAAGCTTATCTAGAATATTTGCACAATTTGTTTTTTATTAAAAATACATTTGTTTGCTACTTTAGAACATGTCCTCAAATACTTCTCAGATCCTGCGTATATGTGTGTGTGTGTGTGTGGGGGGGGGGTGTATGCATATGTATATTATATATAAGTATACACACACACAAACACACACACACATACACAAATACACACACATACACCACACACACACATACATATACTCACATACATATATGTGCAAATAAATATTCTAATGTTTTGTTGAAGATCATTGACCGGGCGCAAACGGAATGTTTTTATATTAAAGCTTAGTGAAAGCTTTATATCTTTTACACTCAAGCTTACTTCTCAAATTGCAGGGGAAACGTAACTAATCCATGTAATGTAGTCATATTTTTGCATGTAGCATTTGTACATGAAAGCATGGGGCCATAACAATTCGAACTGGCTAGACAGCAGATATACTAAATTAAGCAGAAATTGCCACATTTAAAGTTTGGTGTTAGCGATGCATACATATAAGTTTTTGTGGTAGAATTTTAATTTTTGCAGACATGTGCATGGTTGTGATTTATAATATTTTGAATACAATAGGTTTCATATAAATGGAGAAAATATATATAAGATATAGAATAATAACACAAGAAAAAAAAAATAGAAAATATAAGAAGTAAATCAACTTATCCAGAACAAAATCCAGTCTGGAAATTTGATATTAGAAATAAGTTTAAAATATGACGAATCTGTCACTTCTTAACTCCGCATTTCCGTTTCCAGTTGCAAGCTGTTTTAATTTATAATACGATTAACAGTCTAATTAGTTGCTGTTTGCAAAATTCAAACTTCACGTGTACTGTTTGTTCATAATGGAAATCATACATTAATTTCCCGCTGTGGTTTTATATTAATTTTCCTCATTATATTAATGTTGTTATTATCTTGCTACATGGTCTGGCTAATGCCTTGGAGTGGAGCTGGATTCCCACCGGGTCGATTTCGTGTTCGAGTCTTTATTCATAACTGTTATTATTAAACTTCAATTTGCTTACGTCTCTCTAATGCTCTCCCGAAAGGCATGCACAACTAATCTGCCGCATTTCGCATTCATATGAATATGAATTTTAACTGAATATTAGTAACTAGCGTAGTACCTGTCAAAAATGGCGGGGTTTATTTGACTAAAGAATAAATTGTGCAAGTCAGACAATGAGATAGGGATAACGTCATTGGTTTATATATAGAGCGATGAAGACAGATCTAAGCTGATTTTTGAAGTAACGGTAACTACGTAAAAGAGGGAGACAGAGAAAGAGTGAGAGAAAACATAGCTGTCAATGTGTAGGTGGAAGGTTCAACTCTCACTATGAGTACTTTAATCTATCTATCTATCTATCTATCTATCTATCTATCTATCTATCTATCTATCTATCTATCTATTTGCATGTGTGTGTGTGTTTAACTATTAGTCTATCTATAGATTGATCGATCGGTCGATGTATCGCATTCATATACTCGGTCTTTATCTTACCTTTTTATTCTTTCACTGTCTCTTTCCTTTTTTCTCTCTGCGTCTATTTGCCTGTCTATTCGCCTGTCTGCCTGCCTATCTGTCTGCCTGCCTATCTGTCTGCCTGCCTATCTGTCTGCTTGCCTATCTGTTTGCCTGCCTATCTGTCTGCCTGCCTATCTGTTTGTCTGCCTATCCGCCTGTCTGCCTGCCTATCTGTCTGCCAGTCCTAATGTATCGTATATACTGAAGCTTGTCTTGCTAGCTGCTATTGTGGAAGTAAGTAATTGATAATCTTCGTTCAATCATCAACTTGAATGATACTGGAAAGAAGCTTGTCAATTTCACTTCATTATCAGATCCTTTCGGTATAAGATCTTAGTGCGTGCATATGTGTATATGAATATATGTAGATATGTATGCTTATATGCAAATATATGAGTGTATTTATGTATGTGTATAATATATGTATATATGTATGTAGGTGTCTGTCATTCATACAGTGTCAAAGAACCAACAAAAAATGTTACATAAGTCATTACATACTGTGGTTATTATTATTATAATGAGTCAGGTCTAAAATCGGCTTAGACTGTTGTTTAAAGTCATTCCATTTTACTTATGTAGTTGATATGTCGGTAAGTGTAAGCATATTGCAAAATTCTATTGGATTGACGATAAATTCGTTTTTTTTTTTCATTTATTTTAATCATATCTAATGCTATTCGAATTAATACGAAAAATATTTTACCTTAGCGTTTTATGTTTTTTTTTTTGCAGCCCTCGTCTTCCTCTCCAATTTTTATTTATCTTCTTGAAATTTGAATAAATTTTACCACTTTTCAAACAAATGATGATTGAGTGCCAAGTAGTGGGAGCTGCGGAGAAACCGAACGAATTTGTCTGACAAACCTATAGTTTTCTATTAAGCGTTGTATCCCACTGTTCTGTTACGGACCGCTGATCCTCTGTGCCCAAGCTTAAAACCGATCCCTGAAGAAATATTTGGATGAAAGACAAATATCTGACTGGGTAGCACGCCATTCTACCACAAGTAACTTTTACCACGAGAAAAATAAAACTCGGCATTGAAAACCAATAAGTTGTTAGTCATTTTATAATGCAACTACAGTTTAGAGCGGTTTAAGTCATCTTGTGGCGCCTACTCAGAATTAAGTAAACTGAAATGTAAAAGTTTAAGAAGGCATGGACATGGAAAAGTGCTGGTGACATGGTAGAAGTAGTTGACATTTCTGTTGGCTCTCCATCGACTGTCCTCTGTCCTAGAGTTTTTGAGAACTAACTGGGAATTAAATACTAAGGCTTTAATGTGATGTATTTGATATTAGGCATTTCAAGCACCACTTTGATATGAAAGACAGCTAAATAACTTATTTATCGAGTACTGAACAATGGAGATACCGAATAAACTACTGAGCATCTGCAATCCATCTTCCCACAGTCAGTCTGCTCACATTACTCCAGTCTGCTCAACTAAAATGAGAGCAAGCTAGTGCTGGAACTTAACTGAGTAGACAGATAGATTTTTAATCTCTTTCATCAGCTATCACATCCACGATGTTCCACTGGACAAAAGTGTGTGTATGTCTGTTCGCGACAACGAAGTCACCTAAAACAATTAGTAAAAGCATTTTACATGCGAGGATATCACACTTGTAAATGACGGCTATGGTAGTTAGTTCTTGAAATTTTAATAAGCAAAACTGAATAAATAGTATAGCGTAGTGGTAATTCTGCAAGTCAGGAGTTGGAGATTCCTTACTCTGGTGTGAAGTTTCGCTTGAAGTCACACTTGGAAATATTCGACAATGAAGCCTCTAAAATCTCATATACTAAGAAAAAGAGGTTATTTCTTGAGGCGAAAACAATAAATTAGTATACGTTACATGCATATGAATTTGTAAATTTAATGCGTCATTATTTTTTATAGAATACATGCACTTCGCCTAGCTCCTAATGAGATTGCAATTCGATTAAGGTATTAAAATCATTTCACGTGCCCTATATATATATATATATATATATATATATATATATATATATATATATATGTATGTATGTATGTATGTATGTATGTATATTATTATTATTATTATTATTATTATTATTATTATTATTATCATCATCATCATCATCATCATCATCCTCATCATCATAAAACAGAGATCTAATGGATACAAATTCATTTATTAATTAATCGACATATTCACCTACAATTGTTTCATTTCACAAACAAAATTAAAATTACAAAACATATATAAATATATTATTTTGCATCTTGAATACCTTGTAGGGAAAATCATCAGGCTGTACAAAGGACAATAAGGATTACATTAGGATACGATTGGAATACACAGAATATATAGACATGTTTACTACATATTCCGTGTATTCCAATCGTATCCTAATGTAATCCTTATTGTCCTTTGTACACTGTGATGATTCTTCATACAAGCTATTTAAAATGCAAAGTTATATAGTCTAATAAAGGGGCATATAAGCCCTCGACAAAAAAAAAGGAAGGCTTTCCTATCCGTGTGGGAATAGAAGCCGCGGATAGGAAAGCCTTCTTTTTTTCTGTCGAGGGTTTATATGCCCCTTTATCAGACTATTTTCCTTAGTCATTGCACAGTGATCGTTATAAACTTTAAGCTTATATAAAAATACCTTTGTTATTATTTGTAGGATTGTAAACTCGGTACTGTATAAAAAAAACAAAAAAAACATTCGCTAAGTTATATATTTATATGTTTTGTAATTTTAATTTTGTTTGTGAAATGAAAGTTGTTGGTGAATATGTTGATAAATTGATAAATCAATTTGTATCCATTAGATCTCTCTGTTTTCTAACTCGATAATGTTTGATATTTTACGATATTCTATAAAATATATTCATTGAAGGAATATCTCTTCAAAATTTAATATATTAAACCAATGCCTCTTGGATAAATATCCCTATAAGAGGTTTAAATATCCCCATTGTTACTACACACACACACACACACACACACACACACACACACACACACACACACACACACACACATTAACACTTAATGAAATTCATTTACAGAATTTCGAAAGACTGGCAGAAACGTTAGCGCACTTTGTGAAATGCTCAACTGTATTTCGTCTGTCTTTACCTTGTCAGTAGCCTGGTAGCCGTGATCGTCTAGTGGTTAGGACCCCACGTTGTGGTCGTGGTAACCCAGGTTCGAATCCTGGTCACTGCAGGCTACTAAACTTTTTAATTGAATTTTTTATAGGCGTAGGAGTGGCTGTGTGGTAAGTAGCTTACTTACCAACCACATGGTTCCGGGTTCAGTCCCACTGCGTGGCACCTTGGGCAAGTGTCTTCTACTATAGCCTCGGACCGACCAAAGCCTTGTGAGTGGATTTGGTAAACGGAAACTGAAAGAAGCCCGTCGTATATATATATATATATGTATGTATATATATATATATATATATATATATATGTATGTATGTGTGTGTGTGTGTCTGTGTTTGTCCCCCCAACATCGCTTGACAACTGATGCTGGTGTGTCTACGTCCCCGTAACTTAGCGGTTCGGCATAAGAGAACGATAGAATAAGTACTAGGCTTCCAAAGAATAAGTCCTGGGGTCGATTTGCTCGACTAAAGGCGGTGCTCCAGCATGGCCACAGTCAAATGACTGAAACAAGTGAAAGAGTAAAGATGCCTCTATCTCTCCGACTTTTAGGTCTGTTTTTGGTCAGTAGGATACTTTTATTGTTTCATTTTTAGTTTAAAAAGATTGATACAATTTCGTTTTCTCTGCAAATAAAATCACAGATCACTGCGTATTATATCCTACTATGGGATATGTATAATTTATTTCGTTATCGGGATTTCTGTCTTTTTCTCACTTTTATCTATGTACTTCTCTTTAACTGCTCATGTTGAAAATTGCGTTTTCCGTCAATTCGAAATTTCTGTGTGGTTTAGAAGTTCTTTTCGCAACCATAGGGGTTTGAGTTCAATGATACCACTTGGTACACTGAGCAAATATGATCTACAATAACCTTCAGTAAACCAGAGCTTGTGAGTGAAATTTAGGAGACAGAAACTGTGTGGAAGCTCATTGGTGGTACCGCTTCTAATTTTGATGTTAGACTAATCTTTCGCCTTGTTTAAAATCTCCACCACCTGCCACCTGGATGACTTTATTCGGGTACACTCTGTTGCAAGTATGCAGGCTGGATTTCAGATCCTAGGGTAACTTCTTCCCTTCCACCAGTTCCGAAGTGTCATGAACACTGCACTTTCTCTCGGACTAAGCTTTAAAAAATACGAACTATCATCGAGTGGTCCGAAATTCTATTGATACCATCAGCCACTCATAACATTAATTATTTCATCACTTTTTAACATATTAACTTACATTATTTATATCCTTATGCTATGTAGTTCCCGATTATGTATGTTGAGGTAAATATCACATCAGCTAACTTCATGTAGCGACTTAGCAATAAAACATCTATCCTATTTGATTCAAAAACAAGAAGTAATGTTTTATTTCGGCGGATTTTAGCGTGGGAATTGTCTGTCGGAATTTTCGTCAAAAGTATAGAATTCTGAAAAAGCTGTCGGAAGAGGAGTAGAAACAGGATCATGAACTCTGCCGACATTCCTAATGTGGCGAGATTAATGCGGTAAATCTACCTGTCAATGTCAGCAATAGAGTGAACTCCGATGAAATAATAAGTGGTTTGCAAATTAAATGGTAGTAATGACCGGCAAACTGAAAAGAAAACAAGGAATATTTCAGATTCCTGAGAGATGAGTGTGTTACATCTTCTCACACACACGTGCGCGTGCACATACAATGCACACACACACACACACATACACGCACACACACATACACACACACTTACACTCACGCTCACACACACACTCACGAAAGCATGTGAACACACACATACACACAAATCATACACTCACTAACACAGATACATCTGTATATTTATAACAATAGTGTTATAATAATTCGCCTGAAATATTGCGGAATATGCAGTGAATCAGTATCTCAAAGAAATTGATAGCTATGTGGATAGAACAGACAATGAAATATAAAGAAATGACCATTGTCACGATACTGAAATTTTACATATAAATATTTAATTAATCCTATTGTTTTGAGTTAAAAACTCCTATTCACAAATTTTTAAAAACGCGAGAGAAATAACTTACGTCCAGTTTATAGCGCGTCGGATCCTTGAGAGTGACATTAGAACCACTGTGCATATAGGCTGTGTTCTGTGGTTTGTTAGAATGGATTGACATATGTGAAGAGGAATAAGATGAAGTTTAGGGAGTTATGGTATTCATAGCATCTTTTGGTATTCATTCAGTTCAAGCTGGCTGCTAATTGCTGGCTGGGTTTTCCAGTCACACTAGTTTCTTATACCCGCAAGTTGGTGATTTTATTATCAATAGTTTTAATGGTAACAAGTGTTTCCTTATCCAGGTTCCAGCATTCTTGGAGAATTTTTGGAAGATGATGCCCGCGTGTTCTCATGCTTTTGATTCAGTTGTGCAAAGACCGAAACATGCTGCGATGTGCCGATTGTTGAGTTTGGCTCGCTGGATCTGATATAAGATGTAAGTACGTTGGCAGATATCTGTGTTACGGATGAGATAACCGACCAGCACGTACAAAGTATAGCCCTCTAGAGATATTTTTTTGATAAATCTTTCATTTCCAGGAGGAAAGTCCTGAGGTAGTAGCTGTATCTCAAACCCTTTCCTAGGTTGCTTTTGCAGATAGCAGCAGTTATACTAACTGAAGGATGGTGGATTCTAGAAACAGAAATCGAAAGAATTCTTCGTTTTGAAATTTGGGAGCTCAGAAGATGACTGGTTAAGGCTACCGATTTTCTACAGACTTCCACTACGCATTGGAATGTGTAGCATGGATGTAGCAATCTTCCTGTTTCGCTGCACTGGTACTGCCGATGGGCGTGTTTCTTTGCCCCAAATGTCTACACTTTTCAACAGATGATAGCTCTAACATCACGAACAAAGAAACGACATGCTGATAAAATGGAAACGTTATTATTGTTTGGTCTTGTGTTGAAAAGGAAGTTTTGTAGCTCGGAACCATTTATTTATAGTGATTATATGTTTGTATTCGCATAAACTCACTTCCTCCACCAAATCTGTACAGGTGCACGACGTGCCACACGTCAGGTGACGAAATAATCGCGGTGCAACGTGAAGCGAAGTGTTTTGTTCAAGAAAACAATGTAGCGCTCGGTGATCAGACCAATCGCGAGTGCAACACCCTAACCACTAAGCCATGCGCCTTCACACATAGACACAGGTACACAGAAAGACAGACAGACAGATACACACACACACACACACACACACACGCGCACACACACACACACACACACACACACACACACACACACACACAGATGTTTAAGAACTTTGCTTCACAATCATAAGGACACGGATAAGGACACGGATTCAGCCCCACAATGTGGAATTTTTGGCAAATATTTTCTCTTTGTGAGTTGTAAATGGGCTGATTGAACCTGAATCAACTTCGGATGGAATTTTCACACCATTCAAAGTTACAGCAGTGACGCAAACTGTGTCGTACTGAATTACATCACAGGACACATCAGTGTTGGATGCTCAGCAATGTACAAGTTAATGCAATGAGCAGGTAATTCAGCTGGTTGGACAATTGAATACTCATCGTCCAACATCAGAGAAAAATCCAGTTATCAATCCATCCATCCATCCGTTACTACACACACACACACACACACAAACACACACACACGAATACATGTCGACTGGTATAAATGTACCTACAAGCACATGTAACTATATATTTAGAACTTAATATATTTCATTACGCTCAGATATATGATGCCGGAAAGAGAATACGTGTAAATGTAATCTTATGACGCAAATTCACTTGCGGCTATATCAATAGATTATAGATAACGAGAAAAACAAGATTGATTTATGGAAAAATTCCTATTTGTGTGCAGGTTTCAGCGATATAAGAATGACGTAACCACTTGAAACAATTTGAAATAAATTTCTGCAGAAAAATGTTTAAAATTTTGCTTCTGGTAGCTACTTACGTCATTCTTAAAGCAGTAAAACATGCGTAAATTTTAAAATTTTTTAAATAAATCTTGTCTCTCTTTTCTTCTACAATAAATAGGTACATACATATATGTATGCACACACACACACACACACACACACACACACACACACACACACACACACACACACACACACACACACATACACATACACACAAACACACACACAAACACACACAGATATATAAATACGAGAAAGAGAAAGGATCAAAGTTCCTAACCCGACCAAGAAGCTCAGTTCCTCTGTATCCACTGGCTCTGTAATGACGCCATGACACAGGTTCACCACTTCACCCTATGGGGATATCCCCGCCATTGTTATCTCCACAGCCCTTGCCTGTCCCCGATCTGTTCACCCATTCACTCCACACTTACCCCACACCTATCCTCCCACACCTATCCTCAACATTTTATGTGCTCTTCACCGACCTCTATCCGACCCTCCACTTCCCAAGTCTTCCTCAAACCACCCTTCCCTTCTTTCAAATGCACCTGTAACCAACGTGACCTTCTGATCCCTAAATACTTCCCTACTCGTTTCCTGGTGAGGATATAATCTGTAAGATGCCATTTCTTAGAATCAGGGTGCATCCATGTCGTTTTATACTTATTTTTCGGTTGAAATATTGTATCCATGATACACAAATCCATCTCTACGCGCATTTTTAACAATAGTAAACCATTACTGTTGGAACTCCCAACCCCATGCTTTCCTAGGACACCCCAAATCTCCCAATCTGCGCCAACGCGAGCATTAAAATCACTCAAAATGACAACTTTGTCATCATGGGTGATATTGCGTATAATCTCTGTAAGTGATAGATAGGAGGCAAGTTTATCATTCTCTGATGAATTCGTAGTTGGATCATATGCACTTATGAGTGTTGCATACTGAAGTTTTCTTAATGGAAGTCTTAAAGACATGAAATGATCAGAATGACCACATGGTAGTTCCTCAAGTTTTGAAGCCAGATTGGTTTTGATAGCAAATCCCATTCCTGATTCTCTCTTATACGTCTCCTCTCTACCGCTCCAGAATAAATGATATTCAGCAGATTTCTCTACGAAATTCCCCTTTCCATGAATTCTTGTTTCGGCTAGCACTACAACATCCATATCATATCGCTATGACTCTTTTGCAACAAGCGCAGATCATCTATCTGGACGGGATGTATGTGTATATGTATGTGTGGGTATGTCACGTGTGTGTTGTGTTGTGTACTTGTGTATGTGGTTTATGTATATATATGTATATATGTGCCTATGTTTGAGTGTATATACCTTATGTGTTATGTATATACGTTGTTTTCCCCCCTCTATAACTTGTGAATTAATAATAATCTTCATATATTCGTTTTTGTTTCTTATTCTCTTTCGATTGTCTCCCCTACCCCGGGCCAATTTTTGAGTTGAGGAACTCTGTCGAACACACCGGCCCACCCTGTCTTTCATCATTGTCTCTCTTTGAAAAAATCTTTTTGTTTTTGTCTCTGCTTGCATGCACATTTCTACTTATATGTTGAATCATTCTCAAACATAGTTTTGTTTCTCAGCTTTAAGCTTCTGGTAATATATATACACACATATGTATGGCTTTT
This sequence comes from Octopus bimaculoides, assembly GCF_046866305.1. Classification (NCBI taxonomy): domain Eukaryota; kingdom Metazoa; phylum Mollusca; class Cephalopoda; order Octopoda; family Octopodidae; genus Octopus; species Octopus bimaculoides. Next base: position 150,675,460 of record NC_142928.1, read on the forward strand.
TTCTACTAGTGAAATTGTTACGTTGTACTCTACTAGGCACACGTGGCCTTGTTTACATTGTATTTCGTCTCGACCTGTTATTATTTTTTAATACATATCCGTTAGATTCTTATGTTATAGTTTTACTGCACATATAGACTTGCATACATATTGCTATATCTTTCTTTTTCTTTTTCGTCTCTCTCACTATTATTATTGTTGTTGTTATCATTATTTTCCCCTTTCACAGCTTGGTTTGTAAATTATCCGATTTTTTCCTTACTGCCCCATCTGTGTTCTCTTATTGTATCTTATTTTATTTTTTATTTTATTTTATTCTATTTCATCTTATCAAACTTTCTTGGTGTTCTTCAAGAGATACCTCACACTGATGGGAATGACAATGCATAAATTTAATTATAATTACTAATAATTACTACTATGATTAAAATTTTTGTCTTATACGTGTGCATTGTTTTTCGAAGCGTACGTATGCATTGAATCAGTTTTGTAATAAATCTATTTCTGATTCAACGATTTTTCTCTATTTTTCATTTTTTATACTTGTTTATGGTATATTTTGATACCTATAACGAAACTCCTCTTATATATGTATATGTATTTATTAGGTTGTCTCACATGAAGTGTCGCATTTGAAAAAGAAACATTAAAATTGTTTTTTTAAGTTTTTAGAATATTTATTCAATCAATATATGATCCTTGTTCATTTATGACCTTCATCCAACGTTCCTTTAAGGCATATATTCCATCTTCAAAGAATTTATTATCTTTTACCCTGATAAACTGTTCGAATGCTTTAATTACCTCTTCTTTATTTAAGAATGTTTTGTGTATAGTAAGCTCGAAATGTTCAAATATGTGATAATCAGTAGGAAAGATATCAAGAGAATAAGGAGGATGTGTCAAAATTTCATAATTCAGGCGTTGCAACTTGTGGACCGTAACTTGAGAAGTGTGAGGCCGTGCATTATCGTGAAGCAAAATTGGGCCATCTCTATTCACTAATCTGGGTTGCCTTTTTAAAAATTTTTCATGCATACAATCATTAGGATGTTGCTGTTACAGACTTTCTTTGTTGCAAAAATGAGTAGTCAATAACCTATTTTGTTGACCATCAACTTTTTAGGGTGCAATGGTGGTTTTGGGTAGTGTTTTGGTGACTTTCTTGCATCTAACCACTGTCCTGTCCTGATGTTATCAAAGAGTATCCATTTCTCATCACAAGTAATGAGTCGATACAAAAATGGTTCTCTTTCCAACCGAGAAATCAACATGGAACACACTGTAAGGCGTCTGTTTCTTTGTATCTCATTAAGTCGATGGGGAACAAACCTATCCATCTTTTTAACTTTTACAATTTTCTTCAAGTGTCGAGAACCAGTTGCGGGAGATGTCTGGAGATCTTATCTGATTTTTCGGACCGTTGTTCTCGGATTTCGTTTAATCAAAGCATTAAATTCATCATGCCAAATAACTGATTTTGATCTCCCCCTTGGTTCATTTCTAAGGCTTTCATTTCCTGAACGAAATCTTTGGAACCATCTCTGAACAGTTCTAATGTCAACAGAATCGTTACCAAAAGCTCGCTTGAGGTTTCGTAGGCTTTAGCTGTCAGAATAACGCAACTTGTATTCGTACAAGAAAATCACTCGGTATTGTTCAGTCGTCAACATTGTCATAAGAGATGTAGGTAGCAATTTTGAACAATATTATTATCTAGAAAGAAAAAGAGTTAAGAGTAAACACAAGCATATACATGGAAACTCATTGAAAATCCATCTATAGATAACTCATAAGAAACCCATTTAAAATACATTTCATGTGAGACAACCTAATATATATATATATATATATATATATATATATATATATATATATATATATATATATATATATATAAATGTGTGTGTGTGTGTGTGTGTGTGTGTATGTATGTATATATATATATATATATATATATATATATATATATGCATCTATCTATCTACGCAAAACCACACATATAATATGTATGTATGCGTATTTTATGCATATAAATCTACCACCACCCCAGTACCTCTCTGGTACTTTATAATATCGATATCGGTAGGATTTGAACCCTTTAAGGATCAAACATGTTTAAGTCCGATTTCATATCTACAACGACTAAGACGGTTGAGATTACAGCTAAGCGGTATAAGCGGGGGCTATTCTTTGCGCATAGTTTGCTTTTACACACGACCTGCGATTTGGGTGGTAGATAGATATTAGTTAGGGAACTACACGTGAGGATCAATAGGTCAGTGTCATCCTCGATCTAATCTGGTAGATTCGAGACGTTTGGAGACGTTTGTACAAGGGCAGTTATTGTAACAAACCGTCAGATATCCTGATATTTTCAGGACCGACATTTTGACGATGTTAATCGCTAAGAAAAGAATAACAAGGAAAATTTAGTGTGTAAATAAAAAGAAAGCTATGAAGATAACACAATGATTTCGTCTTACACACTCTCACACACGCGCGCACACACACAAACGCACATACACGCGCGCGCACACGCACACACACATGATGGGTTTCTTTGAGTTTCCATTAAACAAATCCACTCGAAGCTTTGATCGACTAGGGACTATAATAAAAGACAGTTGTCGAAGGTGTCACAAAGCGGGACCGAACTCAAAATATCATGGTTGCCACGCAAGCCTGCATGTTTCTCTCTCTCTCTTTGTCAAATTTTATTCAACTAATATATTATTCTGTACAGTTGAATAATATATCAGTTGAATAAAATTAAAACATTGGTTTTCACGTTTTTTATGCTATTTTAATATTAAAAAATATATATTTTGTAATGCTCATAAAGTTAAAATAGCGCTTTCATACATAGAGTAATCATCAGATTTCAAATGTGTTTAACTGACAATTGCGTTTTTGACAACTTTAGCACCTCTTAGAACGCTCCAACACGCTGAATTTATATATATACATATATGCATACATACTTGTATGCGTGTGTTTGCGTGCGTGCATGTGTGTGTGTGTATGTTTATGTGTGTGTTTGTTTACAAGTAAAGCTTTGAAATAAAAATACACCAATGTATAAATATTAACTTTGGCTTTGAAGCCAGTAACATGTTATACACAACATGTTATACACAACATGTTGATTAGCCTACGCAGCAGAAGTTATGACAGATCACACAAGGAACATAATTGGGTGTGTTAATTCAGTATAGTAAAAAATTTATATAAGGAAAATTAAAGAATTATCCTTTGGATAATTGCGTTTTGTACTCATCAGCTTGCAGATTATATCTCAAATATACAGCAATGCTAATCATAAATTCGGGAGATATACATCGTCCCAACATTAGTCACTGTCGTAATGTCATAAATACACATAAAACATTACGTTTCTGCTTGCGAAACTGAATAATTAATCTCCAAATAATTCCGTCGAGTGCAATAATCTATCGTTTGTTCACCTGCACACACACACACACACACACACACACACACACACACACACACACACACACACACACACACACACACACACACACACACACACACACACTCACACACACACACACACACACACACACACACACACATATATCTACATATATATATATATATATATATATATATATAGCGTGATACCAAAACGTAAGCGGGCAAGACATTTAAAATCACCGAACATTATTAAACAGGTACCGGTTTCAAATTCAACAATCTTACCGACTGTCTATTTCTCTTCAGCCTGATTTGTAATGGAACCATAATCATCAGAACCCCTATATATATGATTTTTTGCCATTTTTTAATAATAATATATTAACCCTTACCGAGTTCTCATACTGGATATATGCGACGCAGTAAATATTCTCTGCAGACATATTCCTGGAATTAGCGCGCCAAAACGAAGACTTGAATTTTACCATTAAGCTGTAATTAGCAGAACCATATACACGCGCACCTATGGCGGTGGGCAACTTTGTATGGGGTTCTGATGATTATGGTTCCATTACAAATCAGGCTGAAGAGAAATAGACAGTCGGTAAGATTGTTGAATTTGAAACCGGTACCTGTTTAATAATGTTCCTTTTCGGTGATTTTAAATGTCTTGCCCGCTTACGTTTTGATATCACGCTATATTTCATGTTGAGAACAATTTAGGTCTTTTTAGACACAAGATGTGATCTATTTCTAGCACATTAAATGTCCACGTTAGTGGTCAACGTCATATATAAAAATATATATATATATATACATACATCTCTCTCTCTCTCTCTCTCTCTCTCTCTCTCTCTCTCTCTCCCTCTCCCTCTCTCTCTCTCTCTCTCTCTCTCTCTCTATATATATATATATATATATATATATATCATTTTATCTGATTTATACTAAATGGTCACAGAGCAATGTGAAATGAAGTATTTTGCTCCCGGTCTGGGAATCGAAACTACGAGCTCGCAATCGTGAGTGCAACACCCTAACTATTAAACTATGCGCCTTTACAGTTATTTGTTCTGGTGGCATTAGGACCTTGTGGATGGGTTTTGCGTTTAGCTGCTGATGTTCGATCCCCGTCAGTATTTTAGAGCTCTTTTCGAACTTTGACAACGAAAGAGAGTGCAACTTTCTGCTAACGTTTTTTTTCTTTTAGCTTACTTTTCGGATAAATAATGTCATATATAATGCTGATACTGCAGGTGAAGAGGCAAGGTGTAACCGTTGCCTTAAAAGTACAACATAGTAATACAAAGATAGCTCGCTTCCTGAAAGTTGCCCGATTCGTCGTTGTCAAAGTTCGAAAGGAGCTGGTAAATTCTGACAGGCATCCAGCACCAGGAGTTTAATGCAAAACCCATTCACAAGGTCCTAATACCAGCAGACAAAAAATACAAACAGTCCAAGAAATAATCGCTAAAAAGCCCCGGAAAGTCAATTAGGGCCATTGCAAAGGTACTCAAGAGCTCAGAAGAGCTGTGCATGAGAACATTATGTACAAGTCGTATGTGATGTGAAGAAGTCAGTTTATGTCGGATGTGACATGAGAGAATCGTTCGATCTGTGCAAAGCCCTTGCTAAACAAATTAAAACACCAATAGGGTGGAATGCTTTGGCTTTTCTTCGATAAGAAAAATTTCGATCAGGACCGACCCATATCCACTTGTGAACATCAAAACACAGCGTAAACAATATTTTATACTAACAATTCCATGACATGCCCGACTAATAACCCCCACCTTCCTTTAAAAAAAAAAAAAAATGAGGAAATACCCTAAATAATGACAAGTAAAGAAACTGATCATCTAAAACATACCCGCTACGTACATTCTTTTGCGAATCCCTATAAAATTCCATTGCAAAAAGTTTGACACATCCAGTTACTAAGTTTTTAAATACTGGAGTAAACTTTAAAACTTTGACCTTTGCAGTGTCAAGGTGAAAGTAAATCCGGCAGGACAAAAATAACTAAAACTACTGACCGATCCTATACCTACCAAAAGGGACATACCTGCATATTCAAACCTGCTATAAAGTTCTACATACATGAATAAAATATAAGCAAAAACATAACACAAAATTTAATCAATAAAAATTTCTCCTAAACACCTCTCCATAACAATTCACCGTAAAGACTAATTACCACTTCACTCAAACCCACATATCAAGGGAAGATTTTTAACTCAACAGAGACTATATAAAACCAGGACTAACTCCAATGCATAATAGTCCGGCGATAGCTTAACTGGCCGAAACTTCGAAGTCCCTGTCAATAATATTTTTGTTTAAGAATAATAAATATGCATATATTTATATGTATATACATATATATACATACATACATATGCATATGTGTGTGTGAGTGTATGTGTGTGTGTGTGTGTGCGTGTGTGTGCGTGTGTGTGTGTGTGTTTGTGTGTGTGTGTGTGTGTGTGTGTGTGTGTGTAACAGATACAGCTTAGCTATGTGGTTACTATCTGGCGCCTTGAGCAAGCGGAATCGACCGTTAGCTTACGACTGAGCGATGTCAATTAGAGTTACAGGTATCTGCTTTTCCTAAACACATATTTAGACACGCTGTAAAAACAGATACTCTGATTAAATTGTTTTTCCTTTCTATGACTATAAAAAGGAAATGGCCTGGTTTGTTTTAACATTTTCTACGTTTTGCCAAAAGTCAGTTATTAATTTGTCTGCTTATATAGCTCTTTATAAAATATGCAATTTCGAAATAATCCTAATTTGCACAAAAGTGCAAATGTTGGCACCGTAGATTAATTAATTAATAAAAGTAGTGCACATGTTTTGTTTTCTTTGACGTAGACTTACAGGAGTGTACTTTTCATAATTATACATTTTAAACCTCTATGTGCGAAGTAAACTATACGTTTTTCTCCATCCGATCAGAAAACTAATAGTTATGACTAGTTTAATTAAAAATTTGTTTTCTAAATATCCCCGTAGTTTGCTCAACAAGTCTATCCTCTGTCTCTTTATTTTTCTCACCCCTCCTTTTTCTCTCTCTATCTTTCTTCGCTTGTATAATTACCGAGAACACATGCAATGTTTAGCCCCGCAGTGTAAACATACACTTTCATTCAAAATCAACGCTGCATTAGCATCGGACTTCTGGCTACATAACAACGTAGTGTATCATAATCCTTATCAAAGGAACAATAAATGTAGATGCAATTGTAAAATAGTAGATAATTGCCACTTATAGTAGATAACTGCCCACAAGCATATGGCGTAGTGGTTAAGAACGTGGGCTACTAACCCCAAGATCCCGAGTTCGATTCTAGGCAGTGACCTGAATAATAATAATAATGATAATAATAATAATAATAATGACAAGAATAATAGCATCGAAAAATACCTTAGGAATGAGAACCAAGGATCGAAATCTCATCAAGACACCTGATGAAGGCTGGAAGGTATATCAGCCGAATCGTTGTGTTAACAATAAACAAGATGAGGACAAATATCCGTTAAATGTAAATAATGTAAATAATGTAATTGTCACTTACATTGGAACTGTCTGCGTAAAAGCATTGTTAGCAAATATCTAGAAGAACACGTGTTGCGTTTAAATATCACATATAATCAACAAAGAATTTTTTAAAGAAATGCTCTTATGTACGTAATGACTCATTCTCTAACACTACGCGTAAATCTCGTTTGTGGAGGATATATTTAATTTAAAATCTAAGGGTATACATTTTAAAGTAGAATCGTGTATTATAAATTGAACCAAACATTACCAAGAAGACAAATAGAAGTGTCATGTACACGCGGAGCAGTCGAGATTCTAATAGCGAATGGAAATCTTTCAAATAATACTTTCTAATTTAGGCACAAGGCCAGCAATTTAGAGAGTAAGTGTTAGTTGATTACACTAACCCCACTGCCTAGTTTTATTTTATCGATCGTGAGAAGATGAAAGGCAAAGCTGACCTTGTCGGAATTTGAAGAACTATCAAATAATCCTTTCTACTCTAGGCCCATGGTCTGAAATTTTGGAGGAGGGGCTAGTCGGTTACATCGACCCCGCCCCTCATTATCAACTAATACTTGTTTCATTGACCTGGAAAGAATGAAAGGCTAAGTCGACCTCGGTGGAATTTGAACTCAGAAAAATTCAAATTCAAAAGATTTATCAAATAATGAAATAAAAATATTGTGTGCAAATATAAGTTTACGCGAACTATTAGAGATAATGGAGAAATAATAATTGTGATTGAGACGATATATGAATGCATCAGTAAGAACTATACAATATATTTATTGTAGACATATACATACACATATACGCGCGCGCACACAAGCACACGCACATTCAGACACATACATGCTCTTGTACAAATGATTATGATTTTAGGATTTTCTGTATACTTTTTAGATTTCCCGAATATAATCTGTTTAAACATTTTGTTTGCAGCAATATTACAAAAGAATAAATGGACAAGTAGTTAGTGTGTATACGTGTCAGTAGATATCTGATCAATAGTGTATAAATACATACATACATAATACATACATACAGGCATGCATGCATACATATATGTAGTATATGTGTGTGTGTGTATGTGTGTGTGTGCGTGTGTGTGTGTGTGTGTGCATGTTTGTTTATGCGCATGTACGTGTTTATATATCTAAGCATTTGTTTCAGTGTGTGTGTGAGTATATATGTATTTAAGTGTAGGGTGATAATTGCATACGTATATATATATATATATATATATATATATATATATATGATATTTGTATAATCCTCCATGACTGTAATTGCCGCACTCAATGGCCTTGTGAAAATATGTATGTATAACATACTCTTTTGAAGTCTCGGTGTCCCGTCTCCACTCTTTTGGTTTACAAATATACTAAGTTTCGCGCTTCGTTATTTAGGTTTACAGCGTTAACATCTAAAATTCTATGTGAAAATGCATATCTACATTATACAGTGAAATAGGCTATAGCACATGGATAGAGCAAAATACATTTGGAAGTATGTAAAGTATGTAAAATAGTTTGCGACCGAGGGCTGCCATCTTATCGAATACACTCCTGTGGGTGCCCCTGGATGACGGACTCCACTGATGATGTTATCCCACGCTTTCCGATCAATGATACTAGCCTTATCTTGCTTGAGGTCAAGGCGCTACGACTTCAGGTCTTCTTCAGTTCGTTTCGCCCATAAGACGGCGAGCTGGCGGAAACGTTAGCACGCCGGGCAAAATACTTAGCAACATTTCGTCTGTCTTTACATTCTGAGTTCGAATTCCGCCGTAGTCGACTTTGCCTGTCATCCTTTCGGGGTCGATAAATTAAGTGCCAGTTAAAAACTGGGGTCGATCTAATCAGTCATGCGCGAGAAATCACGTTGGCGCATGTGTGTGTCTATGAATATATATTTGTGTTAGTATATAAATATGTGTGTGTGTGAATATATATATGTATGCGTGTATATAGATGTGTGTGTGTGTAGATATGGAATACTTACTCAATAGGATGATCTAGACACTTGGCTATTCCAGAAACAGCTGTAAGACACCAATGTATATCTGTATTTTCTATCTAAATTAAATGTCTTTTTCAAGTGATGCCAAACGGTTTGCTTTTCCATTTTTACTTTAATCTTTATGTATGTGTGTATATGTATATGTGTGTATATGTATATGCGTGTATATGTATATATATATATATATATATATATATATATATATATATATATATATATATATATATATATATATATATATATATATATATATATATATTTCCTCCCTCCACCATCCTCTCTGCTCTCGTGTGACCTGTGGTCAGCTTTCTTTTCACTCCAGCCGCTGTGAAGGCAAGACGAACTACTAGCGTTCTACCTCAGATTTGCGTTTGGCCGTACGGCTTTTGAATGTTGTTTTCACTGTCCATTTTTTCCTGTCTTGGTTTGTGTTTGCCACCTTGGAATCCTCTGTGTAGTTGGTTGATCCACTACTCAGGAAGAGACTATTCTAGAGTACGTCCTGTCTGGTCTTCGAAACGTCTAGATAGAATAGAGACAGCTGATGAAGGGATATTCCAAGGGGCTTTCCGTTTTCCTATGTGTTCGTTCCGTTGTCTGTAGTTTATTGTTCTAACGTCCTGTACCCTGATATGCATGTATATACACATGTAGATGTAAGTATGTACATATATGTGTGTATACATGTATATATATTTTTTGTATTATATATATATATATATATATATATATATATATATACATGCTACGATCGAGAATGTGAATGACAATGACCTTTTTGTGTGCACAGCTTGTGACAGACCATGCCTTTCTTTTGCTGGGCTCAAATCTCATTTGCGAACCCATGGAAAACAAATCTCCACCAACTATTCTGCCTATATGTCTGTATACACCTTTCAATACAATGTATACTAGAAGGT
>NC_142928.1:150687889-150690389 GCF_046866305.1 Octopus bimaculoides
TCTCTGGATATCCTTGTTGCTTATTTAAAAAAAAAAAAAAATATATATATATATATATACACACACATAGAAATATGCATGTACACGTACAAATACACACATACAGCTACGCACGCACACACACAAATACATGCATAATCATGCTCAAACACACGTGCATGTTAGATTTAACGAACGGGAGCAAAATAACTTTGATAGGGTTCTTTACTTTAAAACAATGGCTTGTTGCTCGGGAGTTTCCCTAGTCGTACTTTTCTGTTCTTCAAATAAGAATGTACTTTATCCAACAACAATACTGTAGAATTTCCAGGGTAGAAGGTCACTATTTCAGCGTGTGTTAGCGTGCGCGTGCATACTTACATGAGTATATATATATATATATATATATATATATATATATATATATATATATATATATGCATACATGCAAATCCATGACACGCACTATTTACTGAAACACTCCACAAGCACGCACACAAATTGATATATTCACGCAGTTCAATTTGATATAATCTTGATATAATTTGTCCTTAGCCGAAAGACACTTATTGTTAATGTCCTGTTGTTTGTATTTGTAATTTTGTACCATTTCTCCGTTTTATTTCGTCCTTGTTTTCGTATACATTCGCTTACTTCCAAAGAATCTAGTGCTCTTAGCTTAGACTTTCTTGGGCTCTGCTAGACTGGAGCAGTCTCGAGTGTAACCGGTCCGAAACTGGAACGCCGATCTGGAATTCGACTGAAGATAGAAAGCTCCGAATGACCAGTCCTTGCTTTTTCCTGTCCTTCTTTGTATCGTCCAACTCACCGGATGTTTTGTTGCTGTCTGTTACGTTCTTGTTCAATTTTTTGTTTTCTTTATACCTGTACGTATATATGCATATACTCATTTATTATTTGTTATATATATATATATATATATATATATATATATATATATATATATATATAAGCAAATTTTAGAGATAATACTTGATAATTCTAAGCACCTGTATATGCCAGATAGTGATATATATATATATATATATATATATATATATATATATATATATATATATATATATATATATATATATATATATATATATATATATATATATATATATATATATATATATATATATATATATATATATATATATATATATATATATATATATATATATATATATATATATATATATATATATATATATACATATATATATATATATATATATATATATATATATATATATATATATATATATATATATATATATATATATATATATATATATATATATATATATATATATATATATATATATATATATATATATATATATATATATATATATATATATATATATATATATATATATATATATATATATATATATATATATATATATATATATATATATATATATATATATATATATATATATATATATATATATATATATATTCATCGGTGTGGCTGTGTGGTAAGAATTTTGCTCCCCAACCGCATGGCTCCTGGTTCAATCACACTGCGTGGCATCTTGGGTTTTTACTAAAACCTCGGGCCGATGAAAGCCGCGTGAATGGATTTGGCAGATGGAAACTGAAAGAAATCCGTCGTATGAAAGCGTAAGCATGTCTTTGTGCCTGTGTTTGTTCCCCACTACCACTTGACAACCAGAGTTGGTTTGTTTATGTCCTCGTAAACTAGCGGTTCGGCAAAAATATCGGATAGAAGGCAGCGTCACAAGCGTGGCTGCAGTCTAATGATTGAAACAAGTAAAATATAAAATATAAAAGATAATATATATGTATGTATGTATGTATGTATGTACGTAAGTACGTATGTATGTATGTATGTATATATGTATGTATGTCATTATTCAGTTTATTTCAAGATTTCTTGCTAATAGAGAAAGAATCGGTTTCTAACCTAGATTCATTGGAATTTCAACATCAACAACAGGATACTTTTGTTTGTTTGTATGTATGTATGTTTGTTATAATAATAATAATAATAATAATAATAATAATAATAATAATAATAATAATTCGTTCGTTTTATTGGCCACAAGGGCTAATATCAATTAAAGACATATAAGGACAAAGACAGGACGAAGGTTACAAAAGGTTTTGTCCGAAAAGGTAGGAAAGTTCGTCTAAACAGGGGAAGAAAACGGAGAAAGATATAATAAATAATAATAATAATAATAATAATAATAATAATAATAATAATAATAATAATAATAATAATAATAATAATAATAAGTAAAAAGGGAAATTCGGGCGGTTACCTCAGACACACGAACGTTAGGGATTTGAGTGACTCATTATATAATATATAATTACATATTTTGTTATTGATATGACAATGTCACTGCTCTTTGTAATACTTTCATGCGTGTTATATGATTTATCATACCTACGTTATGGAAACGATCGTACACCGTGGAATTCTCCATTTGTTTCGCACACACACACAGATACACACACGCACACACACACATGCACGCAC
>NC_142928.1:150695389-150700389 GCF_046866305.1 Octopus bimaculoides
TTCTTTTTTGTTTTTTACTAACATGGGGCGCAATATATTTCTACGATGCTCTTTCAATATAGAAATTATTTATGTTGATCAAGAGTACTTCAATTATTCAATAAAGTAAAGAAAAACAATTTTTAACTAAAGAACATCTATGCTTTGAATGAAATATAACTTTTATAACAGAACTGAAAATCTAATAATGCAAAGCTTTGTCAGAGTTGTAATAGAATCGATTACATTAGCTTCGAGAGATCAGAGATGATGAACGGAGTCGAGTTCAATGAAGTGAATTTTTCTATTCTAAAGATCGTAACCCGTTCAGTTTAGTATTCAACCAGATCAACTAAAATAATCACCATTCTGTTATTAAAGAAATGAAAAAGATTGGATGCTGACTAATTTTTATATAGTTAAAAAATAAGCCTTGATTTTGTTACATTCTTGTATTGCAGTTGGTTGAGTGAAGCTACCAAAAAAAAAACAAAAATAACAAACAAACAAACAAACAAAAAAGACAACAAAAAAATTAGAACTGTATAATTGTAACAGTCCAATCCCGCTGGTTGTAAATAGGTGCTATAGAGAGGTGTAGTTAACTGCTGTTGGTAGTGTATCCTCTGAGTAATTAATAGCTGTGCAGTTCTGGTTTAAAATTCCATACATACATACATATATATATATATATATATATATATATATATATATATATGTGTGTGTGTGTGTGTGTGTGTAAGCAAGAGAAACTCGTAAATTCATTCTAATGTAACCAAGTCTTTCTCAAGTTACAGCTCGTGAAATTAACGTACAAGTGGCTGAGCACTCCACAGACACGTGTACCCTTAACATAGTTCTCGGGGATATTCAGCGTGACACAGTGTGACAAGGCTGACCCGTTGAATTACAGGCACAACATAAACGGGAAGTAAGAGTGAGAGAAAGTTGTGGTGGAAGAGTACAGCAGGGTTCACCACCATCCCCTGCCGGAGCCTCGTGGAACTTTATGTGTTTTCGCTCAATAAACACTCACAACGCCCGTTCTGGGAATCGAAACCGCGATCCTATGACCGCGAATCCGCTGCTCTAACCACTGAGCCATGGCGCCTCCACGATATATGATATATACACAGTTAATAAATAAATAATTTTAAAATTGCTTCCAACCATTGAAGACAGTTGTTCGTGTTTGATGGAGGGAGAATAGTTAAGTTCCAAAATGCTTAGTCAACCTCCGGTTCAGAATGCCTTCACATTCTCTAGTTTCCAGACGAAACTACAGACTTAGACCTTTTAACCCAACTCAGACTTGTCAGTCTTACCAAGATTCCACAGAATTTTACCGCTGCTGGCAGTAAATTCTCTCTCAAAATTTTACCTTCCACATTCAAATGATATGAAGCGAATGTGTTGAAACTAATTGGAGGAAAATATAAAAACGAAAAGAGAGAAGAAAAAAAAAAAAAGAAAATTATTGAAGAATTCCATGCCGTAGTTGCACCACTATCATCAGCACCATCGAACTAACAAGAAAGCCACTACTTGGTCACTCAACCTGCTAGAAATAACTGTCAGAACATTTTAGATAAGGATTCTGTAGTCATAGACACACCTAAAAATACTAACTTTAGTAGAACCAAAACTGGATCAGAGTTCATCAGGAGGCTAAATTATAACAATAACAACACAAACAACAACCATCACCATTTCCATCATCATCATCATCATCATCATCATCATCATCATGAACTTCATCATCATCGACTACATCTATATACTCCTCTCTCCAGTGCTCTTCATAATTCATGCGAACACCGGGCAGTTTCCCGCCGAGTGTTCCAACGGTTAAAAGCCTAATGCTAATCTATATGTGCTGTGACTTGATCAGAAAGAAATGTAGCCTCCACCACACTATCCAGGCATTGCTTTGCTCAAAGGATGGCTCTGCCTCCGGTTAACATAATTCCGTTTTCCTCCTCTTCCTCTCCATCCTTCCTCCCCTCCTCATAATTATCCTCATTGTCGTCGTCATTTAGTTCCTTACACTCAGCATCAAGCATTTTGGAAGTAATAAAGACACAGCCTTGATTACGTCGAGCAGCAAATTAACACTACAGTGCCGAAATTGTAACATTTGCATGACATACAAGGCGTGTGTAGTAGTAGTAGTTAAAGTAGTAGCTATCGTTGCTTAGCTTCACATAGGTTCTAATCGAGTAGACCAGAGCTATAATCACAGGCGGTTCTAATAGTGACCATCCCGACTTTTTCTTTTTTATAGACATAGCATATATCGAACCACGTTATCTATCCTCCTATCAAGATATAAGGTGTGATTTGAAAAAAATTCTCTGTTAAATCTGTTAGGCGAAACCATACGTAGTAGTAGTAGTAGTAGTAGTAGTAGTAGTAGTAGTAGTAGTAGTAGTAGTAGTAGTAGTAGTAGTAGTAGTAGTAGTAGAATGTTTTCTTTGCTTGCTAGATTGACTTCAACTGTTGTTTAATGAACAGTAAAACACTGGAGAAAGTTACTAGACAGATATCATATTACTTCCGACTGCATAAAGGGTGATTTTATTTTGTAAACAACCGTTGAATTAGTTATTATATAAGGCGAATTATGAATGAATAGGGCTGAGGATTGTATATTGTACGCATGTGTAAAATTCAGGATCGTTAAACGTATATGTATATACATACAGATATACCACAAATGGAAGTGCTGTAAAATATATACAAATACATATTTTACATAGTTCTTAGAGCAAATATTATCAAACATAAGCCTCAAATGTTATATTTTATGTAGTACATGTTGCAAACATTACAACGTTCAACTCTAGAACTTATTACGTTGTCTAGAGTTGCTAGATATATTTATCAAATCAAAAAATGATAATCTCCTCTGTCATTTCGTCCTTGGTTGACACCAGCTGATCTGTCAAGTCAATCATGTTATATATATACAAATTCTTTTATTCTTCTACATGTTTCAGTCACTTGACTGCGGCCATGCTGGAGAACCACCTTAAAAAGTTTTTTAGTTGAAGAAATCGACCCAAGGACTTATTCTTTGTAAACCTAATACTTATTCTATCGGTATCTCTTAGCCTAACTGCTAAGTTACGGGGACGTAAACACACCAACATCATTTGTCAAGCGATGCTGGGGAAGCAAACAGACACAAAGATATACACATAAATGCACACACACACACACACGCGCACACGCACACACTCGCACGCAAACACACACACACACACACACACACACACACATACATACAACAGGCTTCTTTCAGTTTCCGTCTACCAAATCCACTCACAAGGCTTTGGTCGACCCGAGGCTATAGTAGAAGACACTCTTTCAAGGTGCCACGCAGTGGGATTGCACTCGGAACTATGTGGATGGTAAGCAGGCTTCTAACAAAAACAGCCATACCTATATATACGTCATTAGAATTTAGAAACTTCGAGAGACTTATAATAAGTTAGCGCACACATGCTCCCCACCATCCCACTATATTTGAAACAATACTTATAAATTGAAAGGCGTTGAATCTATATAAAGGCATACTAATTTCAGAATCACCACATTATAGGATGTGTGTCTATGTACGAATCTGTATTATGTAATTCTCTGTCTGAAGAATTTCTTAAATGAAATCCCTTACATGTCTATCTATGTAGAACTCTGTAATTCCTATTAGCTAATGAAACATGTGTAATGGAGAATAAATAATACATACTCTTTTACTCTTTTACTTGTTTCAGTCATTTGACTGCGGCCATGCTGGAGCACCACATTTAATCGAGGAAATCGACCCCAGGACTTATTCTTTGTAAGCCTAGTACTTATTCTATCGGTCTCTTTTTGCCGAACCGCTAAGTTACGGGGACGTAAACACACCGGCATCGGTTGTCAAGCGATGGTGGGGAGACAAACACAGACACACAAACACACATACATATATATATATATATACATATATACGACGGGTTTCTTTCAGTTTCTGTCTACCAAATCCACTCACAAGGCTTTGGTCGGCCCGAGGCTATAGTAGAAGACAGTTGCCCAAAGTGCCACGCAGTGGGACTGAACCCAGAACCATATGGTTGGTAAGCAAGCTACTTACCACACAGCCACTCCTGCGCCTATAAAAAATGTTTTAGCTTCATGTTTTGTTAAAAAAATAAAAACATAAAAGATAAGATAACGATCCTTCCCGAGTCTCATATAGACGCCTAGGACCGGTTTCCCGGTTTCCGTGGGGTAGAAATTCTCCACCTGGACGTGACACCGGTCCGTCGCAGGATTACTCATTTTTACCAGCTGAGTGAAGTGAAGCAACGTGAAACGAAGTATTTTGCTCAAGAACACAACGCATCACACTCGGTCCAGGACCCGGGATCACAAACTTACGATCATGAGTCGAACACACTAACCACTAAGCCACGCGCCCCTACTTCCTACTTTGCTGTACGTACATAGACATATACGTGTATTTATATATATATACATATATATATATATATATATATATATATATATATATATATATATATATATATATATATATATATATATATATATATATATATATATATATATATATATATACGTAAGTAAATTGAAAATTAGAGGTAATACTTGACAATTGTAAGCACCTGTGTATTCCAGCTAGTGGTTGCGGTGAAGGAATAAATTGTAAATCCAAAGGAAAAAAATCCAAAGGAAAAAAAATAACAACAAAACTACAAAGGATTCCGCGGTACACGTGTTTCAAGCTCTACATGTGTATAATATAATATAACATAATATAATATAACATAATATAATATGTGTATAATCTACAATGTAAAGCTATCTTCAGCCGCAAAAATTATCTCTCTCCCAGGAAATTATACCATCTCGACGTTGAAGTAAGAAGAAATGTGTGATGTAAGAGGTGAAGATACTATATCTGGTATAATTCTCCACCCGGACATAATCTCTCCGGTCCTTCGAAAACCCTCCAT